>NC_057803.1:249792933-249874582 GCF_018294505.1 Triticum aestivum
ATTCCTCCCACATTTTCTTATTATTCTTCAAAACAGCCCTAAGCATAGTAGACAACGTTCTATTGACTACTTCAGTTTGTCCATCAGTTTGGGGGTGACAAGTAGTACTAAAAAGCAGTTTAGTCTCCAACTTAGCCCATAAACATCTCCAAAAGTGGCTAAGAAATTTAGTATCACGATCTGAAACAATAGTATTTGGCACACCATGCAAGCGAATAATTTCACGAAAGAACAAATCAGCAACATTAACAGCATCATCGCTTTTATGACATGGTATAAAGTGTGCCATTTTCGAGAATCTATCCACGACAACAAATATGCTATCCCTCCCCTTCTTTGTTCGAGGTAAACCTAAAACAAAGTCCATAGATATATCCTCCCAAGGAACAATAGGTACAGGCAAAGGCATATATAAACCATGAGGATTGAGTCGTGACTTAGCTTTTTGACATGTAGTGCATCGAGCAATAAAACGCTCAACATCCCGTCTCATCTTTGGCCAAAAGAAATGTGTAGCAAGTACGTCCTTCGTCTTCTTCACGCCAAAGTGTCCCACTAATCCTCCTCCATGCGCCTCCTGCAACAACAAAAGACGAACGGAGCTAGCTGGAATGCATAGCTTGTTAGCACGTAACACAAATCCATCGTTAACGACGAACTTGTTCCACATTCTTCCTTCTTTACAATTCTGCATTACATCTTTAAAATCAGCATCATGCACATATTGATCTTTGATGGTCTCCAAACCAAATATTTTGAAGTCAAGTTGTGAAAGCATAGTATAGCGGCGATACAATGCATCAGCAATAACATTTTCTTTTCCCTTCTTGTGTTTAATGACATAAGGAAAAGTCTCAATGAATTCAACCCATTTAGCATGTCCACGATTCAGTTTAGCTTGACTTTTAATATGTTTCAAAGATTCATGATCAGAATGTATAACAAATTCTTTGGGCCATAAATAATGTTGCCATGTTTCTAAAGTCCGAACAAGAGCATATAATTCTTTATCATAAGTAGAATAATTCAGACTAGGCCCACTCAATTTTTCAGAAAAGTATGCAACAGGTTTGCCATCTTGTAATAACACACCGCCTAATCCAATTCCACTAGCATCACATTCAAGCTCAAAAGTCTTATTAAAATCAGGAAGTTGGAGTAAAGGAGCATGTGTCAACTTATCTTTCAATACCGAGAAGGCTTCTTCCTGTGCGGTACCCCAAAGAAAAGGCACATCTTTCTTTGTAAGCTCATTGAGAGGTGCAGCAATGGTGCTGAAATCTCTCACAAAACGCCTATAGAATCCAGCGAGGCTAAGAAAACTCCTCACTTGTGTGACCGTTTTGGGCTGCGGCCAACTCTCAATAGCTTCAATCTTGGCTTTATCAACTTCAATTCCCTGTGGAGTAACAACATAGCCAAGAAAAGATACTCGGTCGGTGCAAAAGGTGCACTTCCCAAGGTTACCAAACAAACGTGCATCACGTAGAGCAATAAAAACAGCACGTAAATGTTCCAAATGTTCTTCCAAAGATCTGCTATAAATCAATATGTCATCAAAGTAAACTACCACAAATCGTCCAATGAAAGCACGTAAAACATCGTTCATTAATCTCATGAAAGTACTAGGTGCATTAGTTAACCCAAAAGGCATGACTAACCACTCATATAATCCAAACTTAGTTTTAAATGCTGTTTTCCATTCATCTCCCAATTTCATACGAATTTGATGGTAGCCACTACGCAAATCAACTTTGGAGAATATTGTAGAGCCACTCAATTCATCAAGCATATCATCTAGCCTAGGAATAGGATGACGATAACGAATAGTAATATTATTAATGCCTCTACAATCAACACATGATAGAGGCAAAGGTGTCCCGTCTTTCGATGAGATGGTGGATTTCGCTTTGGTGGAAGTCGACTTTGACGATCCGACTACGAACGTGCGAGGACGTCGCGCCTTAGCAATCGCTAAACCAACTCCGAGAGGTTATTGACCACGCCGGAGCACGATCAACCTGACCACGAGGGTCTGTTTCCTGCGAGCAAACGAAGAACAAGCAAGAAACTAAGATTGCAATCTGGATATTGCGAATATAAGATGAAAGCTTTATTGATCAAGGTGGGGTTCTGTGACGCCTTTGTCTGGTCGTTGAACACAAACGAAGTACGCGAAGTTGCAGCTATGGCGAACTTTTAATCTAAACAAAACCCAAAGTCTAAACGATGCCCTAAGGGCTGTATATATGGAGGAAGAGGGGGAGAATTTCGTGGCCCTTGGTGGAGGGGTCCGAAATCAACCCTATCTCTTGTTTCCCCACACATACGGACTCTAAAAATAGCCTATACTCATGTATTTCGAAATTACATGGGCCTGGCCCAATAATAAGGTGACGCAGCACCTAAAATAGCCTCGGGACGAAATTTATGAAGTGGCGTCTTGTATATTTCGTCCAAGGCTTCATGCACCCATTATGGTGGCTTCAAAGTCCTGAAATCATCACTTGTAACTCCGTTCTTGTTTCCCTTGCGCATGCCATCATCTCCATGCTTGTTCTTGCTCCAATGTTCATCCTTCTCCAAGCTAGGCCCTTCATTTGTAAGCAAAACAAATGTATCCAATTTAGGCAGCATCATATTCTCATGAACATTAGAATCATTACCAAGAAACGAAAGTACCTGGTAATTTAGTTGGCGTGCACGAGCTCTAGTAATTGGTCCAGTATGTATAGCAGCAGGGGCTGTGGGTGTAACAATTGTATTGATGTCCTCATCATCCTCCCCTTCTTGAAATGAAGTCGTCCTCGACGGAAGTTCATCTTCCTCACCCAAATAAGGCTTCAAATCTGCAATGTTAAAAGTGGGACTAACCCCAAAATCTGCAGGCAGCTCAAGTTTATATGCATTATCATTTATTTTCTCTAACACCTTAAAGGGACCACCAGCACGTGGCATTAGCTTTGATTTGCGCAAATCAGGAAATCTATCCTTACGCAAGTGTAACCAAACAAGATCTCCAGGTGCAAACACAACATGTTTTCTACCCTTATCTCCAGCAAGTTTATATTTAGCATTCATACGCTCAATGTTTTCCTTAGTTAACTCATGCATTTTTAAAATCAATTCAGCACGTTGTTTAGCATCAAAATTAACCTTCTCCGAAGATGGAAGAGGCAACAAATCAATAGGTGCACGAGGTAGGAAACCATACACAACTTCAAAAGGGCACATCTTAGTAGTAGAATGCAATGAACAATTATAAGCAAATTCAATATGAGGCAAGCATTCCTCCCACATTTTCTTATTATTCTTCAAAACAGCCCTAAGCATAGTAGACAACGTTCTATTGACTACTTCAGTTTGTCCATCAGTTTGGGGGTGACAAGTAGTACTAAAAAGCAGTTTAGTCCCCAACTTAGCCCATAAACATCTCCAAAAGTGGCTAAGAAATTTAGTATCACGATCTGAAACAATAGTATTTGGCACACCATGCAAGCGAATAATTTCACGAAAGAACAAATCAACAACATTAACAGCATCATCGCTTTTATGACATGGTATAAAGTGTGCCATTTTCGAGAATCTATCCACGACAACAAATATGCTATCCCTCCCCTTCTTTGTTCGAGGTAAACCTAAAACAAAGTCCATAGATATATCCTCCCAAGGAACACTAGGTACAAGCAAAGGCATATATAAACCATGAGGATTGAGTCGTGACTTAGCTTTTTGACATGTAGTGCAGCGAGCAATAAAACGCTCAACATCCCGTCTCATCTTTGGCCAAAAGAAATGTGTAGCAAGTACATCCTCCGTCTTCTTCACGCCAAAGTGTCCCATTAATCCTCCTCCATGCGCCTCCTGCAACAACAAAAGACGAACGAAGCTAGCTGGAATGCATAGCTTGTTAGCACGAAACACAAATCCATCGTTAACAACAAACTTCTTCCACATTCTTCCTTCTTTACAATTCTGCATTACATCTTTAAAATCAGCATCATGCACATATTGATCTTTGATGGTCTCCAAACCAAATATTTTGAAGTCAAGTTGTGAAAGCATAGTATAGCGACGAGACAATGCATCAGCAATAACATTTTCTTTTCCCTTCTTGTGTTTAATGACATAAGGGAAAGTCTCAATGAATTCAACCCATTTAGCATGTCTACGATTCAGTTTAGCTTGACTTTTAATATGTTTCAAAGATTCATGATCAGAATGTATAACAAATTCTTTGGGCCATAAATAATGTTGCCATGTTTCTAAAGTCCGAACAAGAGCATATAATTCTTTATCATAAGTAGAATAATTCAGACTAGGCCCACTCAATTTTTCAAAAAAGTATGCAACAGGTTTGCCATCTTGTAATAACACACCTCCTAATCCAATTCCACTAGCATCACATTCAAGCTCAAAAGTCTTATTAAAATCAGGAAGTTGGAGTAAAGGAGCATGTGTCAACTTATCTTTCAATACCGAGAAGGCTTCTTCCTGTGCGGTACCCCAAAGAAAAGGCACATCTTTCTTTGTAAGCTCATTGAGAGGTGCAGCAATGGTGCTGAAATCTCTCACAAAACGCCTATAGAATCTAGCGAGGCCAAGAAAACTCCTCACTTGTGTGACCGTTTTGGGTTGCGGCCAACTCTCAATAGCTTCAATCTTGGCTTTATCAACTTCAATTCCCTGTGGAGTAACAACATAGCCAAGAAAAGATACTCGGTCGGTGCAAAAGGTGCACTTCCCAAGGTTACCAAACAAACGTGCATCACGTAGAGCAATAAAAACAGCACGTAAATGTTCCAAATGTTCTTCCAAAGATCTGCTATAAATCAATATGTCATCAAAGTAAACTACCACAAATCGTCCAATGAAAGCACGTAAAACTTCGTTCATTATTCTCATGAAAGTACTAGGTGCATTAGTTAACCCAAAAGGCATGACTAACCACTCATATAATCCAAACTTAGTTTTGAATGCTGTTTTCCATTCATCTCCCAATTTCATACGAATTTGATGGTATCCACTACGCAAATCAACTTTGGAGAATATTGTAGAGCCACTCAATTCATCAAGCATATCATCTAGCCTAGGAATAGGATGACGATAACGAATAGTAATATTATTAATGCCTCTACAATCAACACACATACGTGATGTACCATCCTTTTTCGGCACTAGAATAATAGGAACAACACAAGGACTAAGGGATTCGCGTATATAACCTTTGTCGAGAAGCTCTTGTACTTGACGCATAATCTCCTTCGTCTCCTCTGGATTGGTACGGTATGGTGCACGGTTTGGCAGTGAAGCACCGGGAATTAAGTCAATCTGATGCTCAATCCCTCGAATAGGTGGTAATCCCGGTGGCACGTCTTGTGGAAAAACGTCAGCGAACTCCTGCAAAATGTTAGTGACAGCAGGAGGCAAAGAGGAAGGCACGTCCTCGAATGAAAATAATGCCTCTTTGCACACAAAAGCATAGCAAACAGAATTTCCTGAAATCTAGCTCATCAATATCAGATTTGGTGGCAAATAAACATGCACTTTTCAATTTAATTTCAGAAGCAACACTAGATGGTTTATTATTAGGCTTCATTTGTTGCTCAAATTCTTTTGCCACAATCTGATTTTCACTCTTATTCTTCTCCTGTTGTGCTTTATTAGCTCTATTAATATCATCTTTCAAAATGGAATCAGGAGTCATAGGAAGCAAAGTAATATTTTTATCCTTATGAACAAGAGTATAGTGATTGTTTCTACCATGGTGTACAGAATTTTTATCAAATTGCCATGGTCTACCAAGTAATAAGGAACATGCTTGCATAGGTACCACATCACAATCAACATAATCAGCATATGTAGAGATACTAAAATGCACACGAACAGTACGTGTTACCTTAACCTTGCCGCTGTTGTTGAACCATTGGATGTAGTAAGGATGTGGATGTGGTCTTGTGGTGAGAGAAAGCTTCTCCACCATCTCCATGCTAGCCAAGTTGTTGCAGCTCCCTCCGTCTATTATCACGCGCACAGAACGTTCCTTCACAACTCCCTTGGTATGGAACAAATTGTGCCTCTGATTTTGCTCAGCTTGTGTGACCTGCACACTCAAAACACGTGGAGCAACTAAACATTCATACCTGTCAGCGTCTTCAGGAGCCATGTATTGCGTCTCATGATCAGAATCATCTCCACCATGTTCTTCACGTGTAATAAGAGCCAATGTCTCCTCATCATAGTCACTAGCGGACTCATATCCACCATCCGCGGTAGCAATCATCACACGCGGAGATTTGCATTCCCTCGCATAATGACCTCCTCCCTTACAACAACGACAAATAATATCACTTGTGTGCCCTGTTGATGCCATGGAAGAAGAAGAACGCTGTGCAGGCCCCGTAGGTGCGCTCTTGGCAGATAATGGTGGTTGTGCCTGTTTTCTTGTATCACGGCTGGAGGTGGCACCGGATGGAGGTGCTGGTGCAGTTGAAGTAGAAGATGCACGTGGTGTCCATGATGAAGGTCGGCCTGCAGAAAAGTTAGTTCGCGCCAATGCTTGTCGATCCTGCACTTCACGTTCAGCTTTACAAGCAAGATGGAATAAACGAGTGATATTAGTATACTCCTTACAGTCTAGAATGGTCTGAATCTCTCTATTTAATCCACCCAGAAAACGTGCAAGCATAGCTTCATTCTCCTCAACAATACCACATCTAATCATGCCAGTTTGTAATTCCTGATAATATTCTTCTACAGAATTTTTCCCTTGTCTTAAACGCTGCAATTTTTGAAGCAATTCACGTTGATAATATGGTGGAACCCAACGCGTATGCATAGCAGTTTTCAAAGCAGCCCAAGTAGTTGGAATAGGATATAATCTACAATGTTCAGACCACCATACACATGCAAAACTAGTGAAAGCACAAACAGCAGCAGCAACTCGTCTCTACTCAGGATATTGTAAACATGTAAATCGTTGTTCAGTTTCTAACTCCCAAGTAAGATATATATCAGGAACATATCTACCCTCAAATGGTGGAATATTCAATTTCAGTTTAGGAATATGGACATCATCTCATACCTGAGGTGGTGGTGCAGGCCTACCATTACGAATATATACCTGAGGTCGACCTGCTGGTGGTGGTACAGGTGGCTGCACGTAGTGCTGATTTTGATCAACCTCATCCTCATAATCTCCCACATAATCATCCTCCTCCGCATCAGCAGCAGGAGCCACAGAAGTATCAACAGCAGCACCAACAGTTTGGCCAAATGCAAGAGGAACACGGCTTGCACGGCGGAGGTCTGTTTCGCGACGTGGAGGTAGTCATTGTTGTTGTTGTTGGAGAGGTGCTTTAGGTGCAGCGGGTGGTGGTGGTGGAAGACGCGCGAGCAATTCATTAAACTTGTTATCGAGCTTTGTTTCGAACGTCTTCTCAAGGCCAGTGATCTTCTCCATGGCCTCTTCAAAATTGTTCAGCACATCTTGCACCTGTTCAGTCATCATTTGCTGAAACTTATCATGAAGCTCCTTGTTCGATAAATTCTCCCAGTCAATCTCGTCGGCTTGTGATCCTGGCATGGTTAGCAGCAATAGAAATACACAAGAATATAATCCTACAGACTACGAACAAGTGGTGGTGGTGGGTGTCACAAATCCGTCAAGCAAAACTCAAATTCTTACCAGTTCTTACCCAGCAACAGGCGGTGATCGGCAACCGTTGTAGTCAAAACTCTCAAAGCTTGGATAGAGCGATTACCAGGGAGAGTCAAACGCACGACGTAGATGTATGTGGAGCTGGGAAGGCTTATAATATGGTGGCAAAAAGGGTCAGCAATAATCAATTCAGAGATGCAAAGTTGAATAAACGCTCAACGACGGTACTGTGCTGGTCCTAGGCTAGACTGTGCTAGAGACGCGAGCCTAGAACACCAACAAAATCACGGCGCGACACGTAAACAAGGGAGGAGCACACTCTGAATTTTTTTTCTCTTTTTTTTTGCACTTTTTTTTCCTCTTTTTTTTTTGCTCCGCAACAAATTTTTTTCGAAAAAGTCTACAAATGGTCTAAAAACTGCCTAGCCAGAATTTTCCAGACTTAGTTTTTTTTTTGAAATTGGAACTATTTTTCTTCTGCGACAACTGCCTAGCCGGAAGTTGGGGAGTCTTTCTCTGTCACAACTCGGAGTGTCGCGTGATCTGGAAATCGAGAACAATGCAACAATTACTGGACTCGGACTAGGACTGGTGGCGGAGATGAATCTGGTGGAACTCGGACTGGTGGCGGAGATGAATCTGGTGGAACACGGACAGGTGGCGGATATATGTTGCAGGTGAACTCGGATTGGCGTGATGGCGGCGGATATGTGGTGGCGTATATGGATTCGGATTGGCGGTGAATATGTGGTGGTGGTATATGGCAACAGCGACGATGATGATGCGGTGGTGATATATGGCAGCGGCGACGTGACAACCTGTGAACAGAACTCGAAACTCTAAAAGACTAGATGCTAAGACCAGCAACTGGACACGACGATGCAACCGCAAACTCAACAAAGCAAATACAGAAAAGATTATGCAAGGCTCAGATTGGTTTGGATGGGATGAACTAACCCTAATTTTTTTTTGGCTTTTTCGTGGACTATAGGTATGAAGAACAGACTCGATCTAAACTACGAAAAACTATAAAATCTCACCGAGCAACCTGGAAATCTGATACCACTTGATAGAGGCAAAGGTGTCCCGTCTTTCGATGAGATGATGGATATCGCTTTGGTGGAAGTCGACTTTGATGATCCGACTACGAACGTGCGAGGACGTCGCGCCTTAGCAATCGCTAAACCAACTCCGAGAGGTTATTGACCACGCCGGAGCACGATCAGCCTGACCACGAGGGTCTGTTTCCTGCGAGCAAACGAAGAACAAGTAAGAAACTGAGATTGCAATCTGGATATTGCGAATATAAGATGAAAGCTTTATTGATCAAGGTGGGGTTCTGTGACGCCTTTGTCTGGTCGTTGAACACAAACGAAGTACGCGAAGTTGCAGCTATGGCGAACTTTTAATCTAAACAAAACCCAAAGTCTAAAAGGTGCCCTAAGGGCTGTATATATGGAGGAAGAGAGGGGGAATTTCGTGGCCCTTGGTGGAGGGGTCCGAAATCAACCCTATCTCTTGTTTCCCCACACATACGGACTCTAAAAATAGCCTATACTTATGTATTTCGAAATTACATGGGCCTGGCCCAATAAAAAGGTGACGCAGCACCTATAATAGCCTCGGGACGAAATTTATGAAGTGGCATCTTGTATATTTCGTCCAAGGCTTCATGCACCCATTATGGTGGCTTCAAAGTCCTGAAATCATCACTTGTAACTCCGTTCTTGTTCCCCTTGCGCATGGCATCATCTTCATGCTTGTTCTTGCCCCAATGTTCATCCTTCTCCAAGCTAGGCCCTTCATTTGTAAGCAAAACAAATGTATCCAATTTAGGCAGCATCATATTCTCATGAACATTAGAATCATTACCAAGAAACGAAAGTACCTGATAATTTAATTGGCGTGCGCGAGCTCTAGTAATTGGTCCCGTATATGTAGCAGTAGGGGCTGTGGGTGTAACAATGGTATTGATGTCCTCATCAGACAGTCGCCATTATAGTGATTTTTCGCAAAAAAAAGCAGCGCAAAAAAAAGAGCGCAAAAAAAAGAGCGCAAAAAAATACAGAGTGTGCTTTTCCCTTGTTTACGTGCCGCGCCGTGATTTTGTTGGTGTTCTAGGCTCGCGTCTCTAGCACAGTCTAGCCTAGGACCAGCACCGTACCGTCGTTGAGCGTTTATTCAACTTCGCATCTCTGAATTGATTATTGCTGACCCTTTTTGCTACCATATTATAAGCCTTCCCAGCTCCACATATATCTACGTCGTGCGTTTGACTCTCCCTGGTAATCGCTCTATCCAAGCTTTGAGAGTTTTTGACTACAACGGTTGCCGATCACCGCCTGCTGCTGGGTAAGAACTGGTAAGAATTTGAGATTTGCTTGACGGATTTGTGACACCCACCACCACCTCTTGTTAGTAGTCTGTAGGATCATATTCTTGTGTGTTTCTATTGCTGCTAACCATGCCAGGATCACAAGCCGACGAGACTGACTGGGAGAACATGACGAATAAGGATTTGCATGATAAATTTCAGCAAATGATGAGTGGACAGGGGCAAGACGTGCTAAACAGATTTGAAGAGGCCATGGAGAAGATAGATGGCATGGAGAAGACGTTCGAAACAAAGCTCGATAACAAGTTTAATGAATTGCTCGCGCGTCTTCCACCACCACCAACCGCTGCACCTAACGCACCTCTCCAACAACAACAACAACGACTACCTCCACGTCGCGAAATAGACCTCCGCCGAGCAAGCCGCGTTCCTCTTGCATTTGGCCAAACTGTTGGTGCTGCTGTTGATACTTCTGTGGCTCCTGCTGCTGATGCAGAGGAGAATGATTATGTGGGAGATTACGAGGATGAGGTTGCTCAAAATCAGAACTACGTGCAACCACCAGCACCACCACCAGCAGGTCGACCTCAGGTATATATTCGTAATGGTAGGCCTGCACCACCACCTCAGGTACGAGATGATGTCCATATTCCTAAACTAAAATTGAATATTCCACCATTTGAGGGTAGATATGTTCCTGATATATATCTTACTTGGGAGTTAGAAACTGAACAACGTTTTACATGTTTACAATATCCCAAGGAGAGACGGGTTGCTGCTGCTGTTTGTGCTTTCACTAGTTTTGCATGTGTCTGGTGGTCTGAACATTGTAGATTATATCCTATTCCAACTACTTGGGCTGCTTTGAAAACCGCTATGCGTACGCGTTGGGTTCCACCATATTATCAACGTGAATTGCTTCAAAAATTGCAGCGTTTAAGACAAGGAAAAAATTCTGTAGAAGAATATTATCAGGAATTACAAACTGGCATGATTCGATGTGGTATTGTTGAGGAGAATGAAGCTATGCTTGCACGTTTTCTGGGTGGATTAAATAGAGAGATTCAGACCATTCTAGACTATAAGGAGTATACTAATATCACTTGTTTATTCCATCTTGCTTGTAAAGCTGAACGTGAAGTGCAGGATCGACAAGCATTGGGGCGAACTAACTTTTCTGCAGGCCAACCTTCATCATGGACACCGCGTGCATCTTCTACTTCAACTGCACCAGCACCTCAATCAGGTGCCTCCTACAGCCGTGATACAAGAAAACAGGAACAACCACCATTATCTGCCAAGAGCGCACCTGTCGGGCCTGCACAGAGTTCTTCTTCTTCCAGGGCATCAACAGGGCACACAAGTGAT
Organism: Triticum aestivum; assembly: GCF_018294505.1. Lineage (NCBI taxonomy): Eukaryota > Viridiplantae > Streptophyta > Magnoliopsida > Poales > Poaceae > Triticum > Triticum aestivum. The sequence continues at coordinate 249,804,297 of NC_057803.1, forward strand.
ATTATTTGTCGTCGTTGTAAGGGAGGAGGTCATTATGCGAGAGAATGCAAATCTCCGCGTGTGATGATTGCTACCGCGGATGGTGGATATGAGTCTGCTAGTGACTATGATGAGGAGACTTTGGCTCTTATTACACGTGAAGAACATGGTGGAGATGATTCTGATCATGAGACGCAATACATGGCTCCTGAAGACGCTGACAGGTATGAATGTTTAGTTGCTCAACGTGTTTTGAGTGTGCATGTCACACAAGCTGAGCAAAATCAGAGTCACAATTTGTTCCATACCAAGGGAGTTGTGAAAGAACGTTCTGTGCGCGTCATCATAGATGGAGGGAGCTGCAACAACTTGGCTAGCATGAAGATGGTGGAGAAGCTTTCTCTCACCACAAGACCACATCCACATCCTTACTACATCCAATGGTTCAACAACAGCGGCAAGGTTAAGGTAACACGTACTGTTCGTGTGCATTTTAGTATATCTACATATGCTGATTATGTTGATTGTGATGTGGTACCTATGCAAGCATGTTCCTTACTACTTGGTAGACCATGGCAATTTGATAAAAATTCTGTACACCATGGTAGAAACAATCACTATACTCTTGTTCATAAGGATAAAAATATTACTTTGCTTCCTATGACTCCTGATTCTATTTTGAAAGATGATATTAATAGAGCTAATAAAGCAAAACAAGAGAAGAATAAGAGTGAAAATCAGATTGTGGCAAAAGAATTTGAGCAACAAATGAAGCCTAATAATAAACCATCTAGTGTTGCTTCTGAAATTAAATTGAAAAGTGCATGTTTATTTGCCACTAAATCTGATATTGATGAGCTAGATTTCAGCAAATCTGTTTGCTATGCTTTTGTGTGCAAAGAGGCATTATTTTCATTCGAGGACGTGCCTTCCTCTTTGCCTCCTGCTATCACTAACATTTTGCAGGAGTTCGCTGACGTCTTTCCACAAGACGTGCCACCGGGATTACCACCTATTCGAGGGATTGAGCATCAGATGGACTTAATTCCCGGTGCTTCACTGCCAAACTGTGCGCCATACCGTACCAATCCAAAGGAGACGAAGGAGATTATGCGTCAAGTACAAGAGCTTCTCGACAAAGGTTATATACGCGAATCCCTTAGTCCTTGTGTTGTTCCTATTATTCTAGTGCCGAAAAAGGATGGTACATCGCGTATGTGTGTTGATTGTAGAGGCATTAATAATATTACTATTCGTTATCGTCATCCTATTCCTAGGCTAGATGATATGCTTGATGAATTGAGTGGCTCTACAATATTCTCCGAAGTTGATTTGCGTAGTGGATACCATCAAATTCGTATGAAATTGGCGGATGAATGGAAAACAGCATTTAAAACTAAGTTTGGATTATATGAGTGGTTAGTCATGCCTTTTGGTTTAACTAATGCGCCTAGTACTTTCATGAGACTAATGAACAAAGTTTTACGTGCTTTCATTGGACGATTTGTGGTAGTCTATTTTGATGATATATTGATTTATAGCAGATCCTTGGAAGAACATTTGGAACATTTACGTGCTGTTTTTATTGCTCTACGTGATGCACGTTTGTTTGGTAACCTTGGGAAGTGCACCTTTTGCATCGACCGAGTATCTTTTCTTGGCTATGTTGTTACTCCACAGGGAATTGAAGTTGATAAAGCCAAGATTGAAGCTATTGAGAGTTGGCCGCAGCCCAAAACGGTCACACAAGTGAGGAGTTTTCTTGGCCTCGCTGGATTCTATAGGCGTTTTGTGAGAGATTTCAGCACCATTGCTGCACCTCTCAATGAGCTTACAAAGAAAGATGTGCCTTTTCTTTGGGGTACCGCACAGGAAGAAGCCTTCTCGGTATTGAAAGATAAGTTGACACATGCTCCTTTACTCCAACTTCCTGATTTTAATAAGACTTTTGAGCTTGAATGTGATGCTAGTGGAATTGGATTAGGAGGTGTGTTATTACAAGATGGCAAACCTGTTGCATACTTTTTTGAAAAATTGAGTGGGCCTAGTCTGAATTATTCTACTTATGATAAAGAATTATATGCTCTTGTTCGGACTTTAGAAACATGGCAACATTATTTATGGCCCAAAGAATTTGTTATACATTCTGATCATGAATCTTTGAAACATATTAAAAGTCAAGCTAAACTGAATCGTAGACATGCTAAATGGGTTGAATTCATTAAGACTTTCCCTTATGTCATTAAACACAAGAAGGGAAAAGAAAATGTTATTGCTGATGCATTGTCTCGTCGCTATACTATGCTTTCACAACTTGACTTCAAAATATTTGGTTTGGAGACCATCAAAGATCAATATGTGCATGATGCTGATTTTAAAGATGTAATGCAGAATTGTAAAGAAGGAAGAATGTGGAACAAGTTTGTTGTTAACGATGGATTTGTGTTTCGTGCTAACAAGCTATGCATTCCAGCTAGCTCCGTTCGTCTTTTGTTGTTGCAGGAGGCGCATGGAGGAGGATTAATGGGACACTTTGGCGTGAAGAAGACAGAGGACGTACTTGCTACACATTTCTTTTGGCCAAAGATGAGGCGGGATGTTGAGCGTTTTATTGCTCGCTGCACTACATGTCAAAAAGCTAAGTCACGACTCAATCCTCATGGTTTATATATGCCTTTGCCTGTACCTAGTGTTCCTTGGGAGGATATATCTATGGACTTTGTTTTAGGTTTACCTCGAACAAAGAAGGGGATGGATAGCATATTTGTTGTCGTGGATAGATTCTCAAAAATGGCACACTTTATACCATGTCATAAAAGCGATGATGCTGTTAATGTTGCTGATTTGTTCTTTCGTGAAATTATTCGCTTGCATGGTGTGCCAAATACTATTGTTTCAGATCGTGATACTAAATTTCCTAGCCACTTTTGGAGATGTTTATGGGCTAAGTTGGGGACTAAACTGCTTTTTAGTACTACTTGTCACCCCCAAACTGATGGACAAACTGAAGTAGTCAATAGAACGCTGTCTACTATGCTTAGGGCTGTTTTGAAGAATAATAAGAAAATGTGGGAGGAATGCTTGCCTCATATTGAATTTGCTTATAATCGTTCATTGCATTCTACTACTAAGATGTGCCCTTTTGAAGTTGTGTATGGTTTCCTACCTCATGCACCTATTGATTTGTTGCCTCTTCCATCTTCGGAGAAGGTTAATTTTGATGCTAAACAACGTGCTGAATTGATTTTAAAAATGCATGAGTTAACTAAGGAAAACATTGAGTGCATGAATGCTAAATATAAACTTGCTGGAGATAAGGGTAGAAAACATGTTGTGTTTGCACCTGGAGATCTTGTTTGGTTACATTTGCGTAAGGATAGATTTCTTGATTTGCGCAAATCAAAGTTAATGCCACGTGCTGATGGTCCCTTTAAGGTGTTAGAGAAAATAAATGAAAATGCATATAAACTTGAGCTGCCTGCAGATTTTGGGGTTAGTCCCACTTTTAACATTGCAGATTTGAAGCCTTATTTGGGTGAGGAAGATGAACTTCCGTCGAGGACGACTTCATTTCAAGAAGGGGAGGATGATGAGGACATCAATACAATTGTTACACCCACAGCCCCTGCTGCTATACATACTGGACCAATTACTAGAGCTCGTGCACGCCAACTAAATTACCAGGTACTTTCGTTTCTTGGTAATGATTCTAATGTTCATGAGAATATGATGCTGCCTAAATTGGATACATTTGTTTTGCTTACAAATGAAGGGCCTAGCTTGGAGAAGGATGAACATTGGAGCAAGAACAAGCATGGAGATGATGGCATGCGCAAGGGGAACAAGAACGGAGTTACAAGTGATGATTTCAGGACTTTGAAGCCACCATAATGGGTGCATGAAGCCTTGGACGAAATATACAAGATTCCACTTCATAAATTTCGTCCCGAGGCTATTTTAGGTGCTGCGTCACCTTATTATTGGGCCAGGCCCATGTAATTTCGAAATACATAAGTATAGGCTATTTTTAGAGTCCGTATGTGTGGGGAAACAAGAGATAGGGTTGATTTCGGACCCCTCCACCAAGGGCCACGAAATTCCCCCCTCTTCCTCCATATATACAGCCCTTAGGGCATCGTTTAGACTTTGGGTTTTGTTTAGATTAAAAGTTCGCCATAGCTGCAACTTCGCGTACTTCGTTTGTGTTCAACGACCAGACAAAGGCGTCACAGAACCCCACCTTGATCAATAAAGCTTTCATCTTATATTCGCAATATCCAGATTGCAATCTTAGTTTCTTGCTTGTTCTTCGTTTGCTCGCAGGAAACAGACCCTCGTGGTTAGGTTGATCGTGCCCCGGCGTGGTCAATAACCTCTCGGAGTTGGTTTAGCGATTGCTAAGGCGCGACGTCCTCGCACGTTCATAGTCGGATCGTCAAAGTCGACTTCCACCAAATCGAAATCCACCATCTCATCGAAAGACGGGACACCTTTGCCTCTATCAATTACTATTCGTTATCGTCATCCTATTCCTAGGCTAGATGATATGCTTGATGAATTGAGTGGCTCTACAATATTCTCCAAAGTTGATTTGCGTAGTGGATACCATCAAATTCGTATGAAATTGGGATATGAATGGAAAACAGCATTCAAAACTAAGTTTGGATTATATGAGTGGTTAGTCATGCCTTTTGGGTTAACTAATGCACCTAGTACTTTCATGAGATTAATGAACGAAGTTTTACGTGCTTTCATTGGACGATTTGTGGTAGTTTACTTTGATGACATATTGATTTATAGCAGATCTTTGGAAGAACATTTGGAACATTTACGTGTTGTTTTTATTGCTCTACGTGATGCACGTTTGTTTGGTAACCTTGGGAAGTGCACCTTTTGCACCGACCGAGTATCTTTTCTTGGCTATGTTGTTACTCCACAGGGAATTGAAGTTGATAAAGCCAAGATTGAAGCTATTGAGAGTTGGCCGCAGCCCAAAACGGTCACACAAGTGAGGAGTTTTCTTGGCCTCACTGGATTCTATAGGCGTTTTGTGAGAGATTTCAGCACCATTGCTGCACCTCTCAATGAGCTTACAAAGAAAGATGTGCCTTTTCTTTGGGGTACTGCACAGGAAGAAGCCTTCACGGTATTGAAAGATAAGTTGACACATGCTCCTTTACTCCAACTTCCTGATTTTAATAAGACTTTTGAGCTTGAATGTGATGCTAGTGGAATTGGATTAGGAGGTGTGTTATTACAAGATGGCAAACCTGTTGCATACTTTTCTGAAAAATTGAGTGGGCCTAGTCTGAATTATTCTACTTATGATAAAGAATTATATGCTCTTGTTCGGACTTTAGAAACATGGCAACATTATTTATGGCCCAAAGAATTTGTTATACATTCTGATTATGAATCTTTGAAACATATTAAAAGTCAAGCTAAACTGAATCGTAGACATGCTAAATGGGTTGAATTCATTGAGACTTTCCCTTATGTCATTAAACACAAGAAGGGAAAAGAAAATGTTATTGCTGATGCATTGTCTCGTCGCTATACTATGCTTTCACAACTTGACTTCAAAATATTTGGTTTGGAGACCATCAAAGATCAATATGTGCATGATGCTGATTTTAAAGATGTAATGCAGAATTGTAAAGAAGGAAGAATGTGGAACAAGTTTGTCGTTAACGATGGATTTGTGTTTCGTGCTAACAAGCTATGCATTCCAGCTAGCTCCGTCCGTCTTTTGTTGTTGCGGGAGGCGCATGGAGGAGGATTAATGGGACACTTTGGCGTGAAGAAGACGGAGGACGTACTTGCTACACATTTCTTTTGGCCAAAGATGAGACGGGATGTTGAGCGTTTTATTGCTCGCTGCACTACATGTCAAAAAGCTAAGTCACGACTCAATCCTCATGGTTTATATATGCCTTTGCCTGTACCTAGTGTTCCTTGGGAGGATATATCTATGGACTTTGTTTTAGGTTTACCTCGAACAAAGAAGGGGAGGGATAGCATATTTGATGTCGTGGATAGATTCTCGAAAATGGCACACTTTATACCATGTCATAAAAGCGATGATGCTGTTAATGATGAGGACATGACCACCTTGGATATGACCAAAAATATTGCATATATGCATATTTGTCAGGTGATTTCTAGTGCAAACTATTCAATAATCTATTTATGTTATCGAGAACAAAAATACTTCACACACTTTTGTGTTTTGTCTAATTGCAGATGTATGGGACATTTGTACAATCCACATATGAAGATAAGGAAGAAAGAGATGTTTATTTGCTGTCCAAAAAGTTCTCTCACGTCACTTTTGGCCCAAGAGAAGATAGAGTCCAAGTCTCTCACGTTCTGGATTCAGATTCGGACTGCACAGACATACCTGACTCAAAACGCACACAAGTTTTTCATACGGACTCCAAATTGGGTGATTCTTTTTTTGTTGGAAACTAGATTTCGTGCACTTTCCAACCCAATTGGAATCACCTTCAAATTCGTCCGGAGCGTTGAGTTGTGGACGAAACAATCTGATGCTGCAGCAGAATCCGAGTCAAACTACAAGTCCAAAGGTGTTACATCACCTCCACTTGGGCCCATTGGCCTTGTACGACCTAGATTTAGTTTTAGGCTGCCTTGGGACGTCCTCCCACCTCCTTGGCCTCCACCCCTTGCTCCTATATAAGTAGATCCATCTAGTAGCTTTTCCTTGGGTTTTGTTTAGATTAAAAGTTCGCCATAGCTGCAACTTCGCGTACTTCGTTTGTGTTCAACGACCAGACAAAGGCGTCACAGAACCCCACCTTGATCAATAAAGCTTTCATCTTATATTCGCAATATCCAGATTGCAATCTTAGTTTCTTGCTTGTTCTTCGTTTGCTCGCAGGAAACAGACCCTCGTGGTCAGGTTGATCGTGCTCCGGCGTGGTCAATAACCTCTCGGAGTTGGTTTAGCGATTGCTAAGGCGCGACGTCCTCGCACGTTCGTAGTCGGATCGTCAAAGTCGACTTCCACCAAAGCGAAATCCACCATCTCATCGAAAGACGGGACACCTCCGCCTCTATCAAGTGGTATCAGTTTTCAGGTTGCTCGGTGAGAATTTCCAGTTTTCCTAGATTAGATTTAATTTCTTACCTATTGTCCAAGAAAAAGCCACAAAAAAGAGTTAGATCTATTCATCCTTGGTCCAAGCCAGTCTGAGCCTTTGCAATTTTCTTTTCATTGATTGCATAGTTGAATTATCGATTGCATCGTCGTGTCGAGTTGCTGGTCTTAGTGTCTAGTTCGTTTAGAGTTTCGAGTTCTGTTCACATTAGTCACGCCACCGCTGCATCATTATCTCTTCCGCTGTCCACCACCCATCCATCAATTTCCACCACGTGCTACCCACCATTCATTGTCATAATAATAGTTGAGATCGTTCACATCTTCACTTGATCCAATCTGCATCTTATCTAGTTTGTTTTGGAAAGAGGGAGAAAAAAAAGAGAGAAAAAAAAACGAGAGAAAAAAAAGAGAAAAAAAAGTCAGAGAAAAAAAGGAGAGAAAGAAAAAAAAAGTGCGAGAAAAAAAAGAGAAAAAAATCAAAATTCAGATCTTTTTAGACTCAATCTCGTAGTTGAATTCGGATTGGAATCTGTTTTGTGCACTGTTCAGTAAAACAGCTTGGCTGTTGTTTCACATCATTATCTTTACTGCCGTTGTGATCTTCACTTATATCTTGCTGTCCAGAGCTACTTAGTATCCTTCATTGATGCTGGTTGTGCTATGACGTGACCTCATTACTGTTCTAGGCTCGCGTCTCTAGTTCGGTCTAGCCTAGGACCAGCACAGTACCGTCGTTGAGCGTTTATTCAACATTGCATCTTTGAATTGATTATTGCTAATCTTTTGCTACCATATATAGCCAACCCAGCTCCACATATTTCTACACCGTGTATACGTACGCTCCCCTGGCAATCGCTTTACTCAATATTCGGAGTTACTTGACACCGCTGGTTGCCGATCACCGCCTGCTGCATGGTAAGAACTTGTAAGACATTGATATTTGCTTTACTGTGAGCGTTTTACCACCACATCCTAGTAGTTATACGAACACTATTTTTGGGTTTTGTTTCTTGTTCTACTAATCATGACAGGATCCAGAGTCAATTCATGGGCTTTGTCGATCGCGGGGGACGTGCCACCACCTTTGCAAATACCACAACCGTCACGAGAGGTGCACAAACATCCAAATGCACATGATCAGGTTAATGTATCTATACCACCATTTAATGGCCGTTTTAAACCTGCTTTATATATTGAATGGGAGTTCGACATAAAAAATATATTTGCTTCCCATAATTTCAATGAACATAAAAAGGTTAAGGTTGCGGTTGGTTCTTTCACTGGTTATGCTTTGGTTTGGTGGAGTGAATATTGTCGGTTACACCCTGATTATATACCTACTACTTGGGATGATTTGAAACTTGCCATGCGACATACTTTCGTCCCTGCTTATTATACTCGTGACATGATTAAGAAGTTGCAACACTTAAAACAAGGTAGTGAAACTGTAACAAAATATTATGATGATTTACAAACTACCTTGTTGCATTCCTCTTTAGAAGAAAGTGAAGATGATTTTATGGATAGATTTTGGGCAGGATTAAACCGTGATATTCAAGAGATACTAATTCATGAAGAGTGTTATCCCATGGACCATTTGTTTCATCTTGCTTGCAAAGCTGAACAGGAAATAAAACGACGTGTTGGCCACGAGGAGAACAAGTGCATGGTGCACATTCCAAGAGTTGATATGATTGTTCCTTCAACTACTAGGCATACTATGACAACCACATCCGTTGTTGTCAGGACTACATCACCTCCACCATGTGACACATCGCCCCCGAGAGTGGCTACATCATCTGAGTTGATCATAAGAGGTAATGACAAAGGTACTGATCTTCCATCTCTACATGAGAATGATGAATGCCTTGTCAATTTGAATGCACCATCTGATGAGCTACCCACTACTTTGATCACACCACCTATTTTAGAGGACTACATTGATAATTTGACTTTGCCATGTGATCAAACAACTGAAATACCAACAATTTTGAGTGCACCCATTGAATTAACTATTGATGCAAAAGAACCAATGTTTAATCATTTTGATATGACCTCCAATCTTGGTGATGATTCTGTGTTGAATGACTTATTGCATGTTTGCTTATTTAAGCATGTTGTAGCATGTAAATTTGATGCAAGTAAGGTTTATTCACCAATGTTGGGATGGTTTAATGATGAACATTGTCAATCTTTTGAAATGAATAAGAGCTTCACTTATATGTGCAAACTGAGTTGCAATATTTTCATGCCTTCTACTTCTTGTGCTAATTTTTTGGCTTTAGATTTTATGAACTATGCAAGTTACTCCTCTATTCATGTGTCATATATGCAAAAATCAAGGGAAGTAAAAATGGATGACATATACATATACAACATGTACACCTTGTCTCTTTTGTTAGCCACATTTCAGATTAAGCAACGCCGAGGACGGCTTTATTTTCAAGAAGGGGAGGATGATGAGGACATGACTACCTTGGATATGACCAAAAATATTGCATATATGCATATTTGTCAGGTGATTTCTAGTGCAAACTATTCAATAATCTATTTATGTTATCGAGAACAAAAATACTTCACACACTTTTGTGTTTTGTCTAATTGCAGATGTATGGGACAGTTGTACAATCCACATATGAAGATAAGGAAGAAAGAGATGTTTATTTGCTGTCCAAAAAGTTCTCTCACGTCACTTTTGGCCCAAGAGAAGATAGAGTCCAAGTCTCTCACGTTCTGGATTCAGATTCGGACTGCACAGACATACCTGACTCAAAACGCACACAAGTTTTTCATACGGACTCCAAATTGGGTGTTTCTTTTTTTGTTGGAAACTAGATTTCGTGCACTTTCCAACCCAATTGGAATCACCTTCAAATTCGTCCGGAGCGTTGAGTTGTGGACGAAACAATCTGATGCTGCAGCAGAATCCGAGTCAAACTACAAGTCCAAAGGTGTTACATCACCTCCACTTGGGCCCATTGGCCTTGTACGACCTAGATTTAGTTTTAGGCTGCCTTGGGACGTCTTCCCACCTCCTTGGCCGCCACCCCTTGCTCCTATATAAGTAGATCCATCTAGTAGCTTTTCCTTGGGATTTGTTTAGTTAAAAGTTAGCCATTGCAACTTCGTGTACTTCGTTTGTGTCCAACGACCAGACCAAGACCGCTTCCGGATCCCCACCATTATCAATACCTCATATATATTTGCAATATTCAGATTGCTTTATCATATTCTTGCTCGTTCTTCGATTGCTTGCAGGAATAGACCTTCATGGTCAGGCTGACCGTGCTTCCGGCATCATCAGTAACCTCAGGAGATTGGTTTAGCGATTGCTAAGGCGCAACGTCGTGCACGTTTGTAGTCGGATCGTCAAAGTCGTCTCCACCAAATCGATAGTTATCATCTCATCGAAAGATCGGGACACCCTCGCCTCTATCAGTTAATGTTGCTGATTTGTTCTTTCGTGAAATTATTCGCTTGCATGGTGTGCCAAATACTATTGTTTCAGATCGTGATACTAAATTTCTTAGCCACTTTTGGAGATGTTTATGGGCTAAGTGATAGAGGCGAGGGTCCCGATCTTTCGATGAGATGATAACTATCGATTTGGTGGAGACGACTTTGACAATCCGACTACAAACATGCACAACGTTGCGCCTTAGCAATCGCTAAACCAATCTCCTGAGGTTACTGACGATGCTGGAAGCACGGTCAGCCTGACCACGAAGGTCTATTCCTGCAAGCAATCGAAGAACGAGCAAGAATGTGATAAAGCAATCTGAATATTGCAAATATATATGAGGTATTGATAATGGTGGGGATCCGGAAGCGGTCTTGGTCTGGTCGTTGGACACAAACGAAGTACACGAAGTTGCAATGGCTAACTTTTAACTAAACAAATCCCAAGGAAAAGCTACTAGATGGATCTACTTATATAGGAGCAAGGGGTGGCGGCCAAGGAGGTGGGAGGACGTCCCAAGGCAGCCTAAAACTAAATCTAGGTCGTACAAGGCCAATGGGCCCAAGTGGAGGTGATGTAACACCTTTGGACTTGTAGTTTGACTCGGATTCTGCTGCAGCATCAGATTGTTTCGTCCACAACTCAACGCTCCGGACGAATTTGAAGGTGATTCCAATTGGGTTGGAAAGTGCACAAAATCTAGTTTCCAACAAAAAAAGAATCACCCAATTCGGAGTCCGTATGAAAAACTTGTGTGCATTTTGAGTCAGGTATGTCTGTGCAGTCTGAATCTGAAACCCGAACGTGAGAGACTTGGACTCTATCTTCTCTTGGGCCAAAAGTGACGTGAGAGAACTTTTTGGACAGCAAATAAACATCTCTTTCTTCCTTATCTTCATATGTGGATTGTACAAATGTCCCATACACCTGCAATTAGACAAAACACGAAAGTGTGTGAAGTATTTTTGTTCTGGATAACATAAATAGATTATTGAATAGTTTGCACTAGAAATCACCTGAAAAATATGCATATATGCAATATTTTTGGTCATATCCAAGGTAGTCGTGTCCTCATCATCCTCCCCTTCTTGAAAATAAAGCCGTCCTCGGCGTTGCTTAATCTGAAATGTGGCTAACAAAAGAGACAAGGTGTACATGTTGTATATGTATATGTCATCCATTTTTACTTCCCTTGATTTTTGCATATATGACACATGAATAGATGAGTAACTTGCATAGTTCATAAAATCTAAAGCCAAAAAATTAGCACAAGAAGTAGAAGGCATGAAAATATTGCAACTCAGTTTGCACATATAAGTGAAGCTCTTATTCATTTCAAAAGATTGACAATGTTCATCATTAAACCATCCCAACATTGGTGAATAAACCTTACTTGCATCAAATTTACATGCTACAACATGCTTAAATAAGCAAACACGCAATAAGTCATTCAACACAGAATCATCACCAAGATTAGAGGTCATATCAAAATGATTAAACATTGGTTCTTTTGCATCAATAGTTAATTCAATGGGTGCACTCAAAATTGTTGGTATTTCAGTTGTTTGATCACATGGCAAAGTCAAATTATCAACGTAGTCCTCTAAAATAGGTGGTGTGATCAAAGTAGTGGGTAGCTCATCAGATGGTGCATTCAAATTGACAAGGCATTCATCATTCTCATGTAGAGATGGAAGATCAGTACCTTTGTCATTACCTCTTATGATCAACTCAGATGATGTAGCCACTCTCGGGGGCGATGTGTCACATGGTGGAGGTGATGTAGTCCTGACAACAACGGATGTGGTTGTCATAGTATGCCTAGTAGTTGAAAGAACAATCATATCAACTCTTGGAATGTGCACCGTGCGCTTGTTCTCCTCGTGGCCAACACGTCGTTTTATTTCCTGTTCAGCTTTGCAAGCAAGATAAAACAAATGGTCCATAGGATAACACTCTTCATGAATTAGTATCTCTTGAATATCACGGTTTAATCCTCCCCAAAATCTATCCATAAAATCATCTTCACTTTCTTCTAAAGAGGAATGCAACAAGGTAGTTTGTAAATCATCATAATATTTTGTTACAGTTTCACTATCTTGTTTTAAGTGTTGCAACTTCTTAATCATGTCACGAGTATAATAAGCAGGGACGAAAGTATGTCGCATGGCAAGTTTCAAATCATCCCAAGTAGTAGGTATATAATCAGGGTGTAACCGACAATATTCACTCCACCAAACCAAAGCATAACCAGTGAAAGAACCAACCGCAACCTTAACCTTTTTATGTTCATCGAAATTATGGGAAGCAAATATATTTTTTATGTCGAACTCCCATTCAATATATAAAGCAGGTTTAAAACGGCCATTAAATGGTGGTATAGATACACTAACCTGATCATGTGCATTTGGATGTTTGTGCACCTTTCGTGACGGTTGTGGTATTTGCAAAGGTGGTGGCACGTCTCCCGCGATCGACAAAGCCCATGAATTGACTCTGGATCCTGTCATGATTAGTAGAACAAGAAACAAAACCCAAAAATAATGTTCCTATAACTACTAGGATGTGGTGGTAAAACGCTCACAGTAAAGCAAATATCAATGTCTTACAAGTTCTTACCATGCAGCAGGCGGTGATCGGCAACCAGCGGTGTCAAGTAACTCCGAATATTGAGTAAAGCGATTGCCAGGGGAGCGTACGTATACACGGTGTAGAAATATGTGGAGCTGGGTTGGCTATATATGGTAGCAAAAGATTAGCAATAATCAATTCAAAGATGCAATGTTGAATAAACGCTCAACGACGGTACTGTGCTGGTCCTAGGCTAGACCGAACTAGAGACGCGAGCCTAGAACACTAATGAGGTCACGTCGTAGCACAACCAGCATCAATGAAGGATACAAAGTAGCTCTGGACAGCAAGATATAAGTGAAGATCACAACGGCAGTAAAGATAATGATGTGAAACAATAGCCAAGCTGTTTTACTGAACAGTGCACAAAACAGATTCCAATCCGAATTCAGGTACGAGATTGATTCTAGATAGATCCAATTTTTTTTCTCTCTTTTTTTTCTCACGCTTTTTTTTTCTTTTTCTTCTTCCTCTTTTTTCTTTTTTCTTTCCTTTTTCTCTCTTTTTTTTTCTTTATCTTCTTTTTCTCCCTCTTTTCAAGACAAACTAGATAAGATGCAGATTCGATCAGGCGAAGATGTGAGTGACCTCAACTATGATTATGACAATAAACAGTGCGTAGCACGTGGTGGAAACTGGTGGATTGGATGGTGGACAGCGGATGGGATAATGATGCAGCGGCTGCGTGACTAATGTGAACAGAACTCGAAACTCTAAAGGAACTAGACACTAAGACCAGCAACTCGACACGATGATGCAACCGATAATTCAACTATGCAAGCAATTAAAAGAAAATTGCAAAGGCTCAGACTGGCTTGGACCAAGGATGAATAGATCTAACTCTTTTTTGTGGCTTTTTCTTGGACAATAGGTAAGAAAATAAATCTAATCCAGGAAAACTGGAAATTCTCACCGAGCAACCTGAAAACTGATACCACTTGATAGAGGCGAGGGTGTCCCGATCTTTCGATGAGATGATAACTATCGATTTGGTGGAGACGACTTTGACGATCCGACTACAAACGTGCACGACGTTGCGCCTTAGCAATCGCTAAACCAATCTCCTGAGGTTACTGACGATGCCGGAAGCACGGTCAGCCTGACCACGAAGGTCTATTCCTGCAAGCAATCGAAGAACAAGCAAGAATATGATAAAGCAATCTGAATATTGCAAATATATATGAGGTATTGATAATGGTGGGGATCCGTAAGCGGTCTTGGTCTGGTCGTTGGACACAAACGAAGTACACGAAGTTGCGTTCGCTAACTTTTAACTAAACAAATCCCAAGGAAAAAGCTACTAGATGGATCTACTTATATAGGAGCAAGGGGTGGCGGCCAAGGAGGTGGGAGGACGTCCCAAGGCAGCCTAAAACTAACCCTAGGTCGTACAAGGCTCATGGGCCCAAGTGGAGGTGATGTAACACCTTTGGACTTGTAGTTTGACTCGGATTCTGCTGCAGCATCAGATTGTTTCGTCCACAACTCAACGCTCCGGACGAATTTGAAGGTGATTCCAATTGGGTTGGAAAGTGCACGAAATCTAGTTTCCAACAAAAAAAGAATCACCCAATTCGGAGTCCGTATGAAAAACTTGTGTGCGTTTTGAGTCAGGTGTGTCTGTGCAGTCCGAATCTGAATCCAGAACGTGAGAGACTTGGACTCTATCTTCTCTTGGGACAAAAGTGACGTGAGAGAACTTTTTGGACAGCAAATAAAGATCTCTTTCTTCCTTATCTTCATATGTGGATTGTACAAATGTCCCATACACCTGCAATTAGACAAAACACAAAAGTGTGTGAAGTATTTTTGTTCTGGATAACATAAATAGATTATTGAATAGTTTACACTAGAAATCACCTGACAAATATGCATATATGCAATATTTTTGGTCATATCCAAGGTAGTCATGTCCTCATCACTAAGTTGGGGACTAAACTACTTTTTAGTACTACTTGTCACCCCCAAACTGATGGCCAAACTGAAGTAGTCAATAGAACATTGTCTACTATGCTTAGGGCTGTTTTGAAGAGTAATAAGAAAATGTGGGAGGAATGCTTGCCTCATATTGAATTTGCTTATAATCGTTCATTGCATTCTACTACTAAGATGTGCCCTTTTGAAGTTGTGTATGGTTTCCTACCTCGTGCACCTATTGATTTGTTGCCTCTTCCATCTTCGGAGAAGGTTAATTTTGATGCTAAAGAACGTGCTGAATTGATTTTAAAAATGCATGAGTTAACTAAGGAAAACATTGAGCGTATGAATGCCAAATATAAACTTGCTGGAGATAAGGGTAGAAAACATGTTGTGTTTGCACCTGGAGATCTTGTTTGGTTACATTTGCGTAAGGATAGATTTCCTGATTTGCGCAAATCAAAGATCATGCCACGGGCTGATGGTCCCTTTAAGGTGTTAGAGAAAATAAATGATAATGCATATAAACTTGAGCTGCCTGCAGATTTTGGGGTTAGTCCCACTTTTAACATTGCAGATTTGAAGCCTTATTTGGGTGAGGAAGATGAGCTTCCGTCGAGGACGACTTCATTTCAAGAAGGGGAGGATGATGAGGACATCAATACCATTGTTACACCCACGGCTCCTGCTGTACATACTGGACCAATTACTAGAGCTCGCCCACGCCAACTAAATTACCAGGTACTTCCGTTTCTTGGTAATGATTCTAATGTTCATGAGAATATGATGCTGCCTAAATTGGATACATTTGTTTTGCTTACAAATGAAGGGCCTAGCTTTGGAGAAGGATGAACATTGGAGCAAGAACAAGCATGGAGATGATGGCATGCGCAAGGGGAACAAGAACAGAGTTACAAGTGATGATTTCAGGTCTTAGAAGCCTCCATAACGAGTGCATGAAGCCTTGGACAAATATACAAGATGTCACTTCATAAATTTCATCCAGAGGCTATTATAGGTGCTGCGTCACCTTTTTATTGGGCCAGGCCCATGTAATTTCGAAATACATAAGTATAGGCTATTTTTAGAGTCCGTATGTGTGGGGAAACAAGAGATAGGGTTGATTTCGGACCCCTCCACCAAGGGCCACGAAATTCCCCCTCTCTTCCTCCATATATACAGCCCTTAGGGCACCGTTTAGACTTTGGGTTTTGTTTAGATTAAAAGTTCGCCATAGCTGCAACTTCGCGTACTTCGTTTGTGTTCAACGACCAGCCAAAGGCGTCACAGAACCCCACCTTGATCAATAAAGCTTTCATCTTATATTCGCAATATCCAGATTGCAATCTCAGTTTCTTGCTTGTTCTTCGTTTGCTCGCAGGAAACAGACCCTCGTGGTCAGGTTGATCGTGCTCCGGCGTGGTCAATAACCTCTCGGAGTTGGTTTAGCGATTGCTAAGGCGCGACGTCCTCGCACGTTCGTAGTCGGATCGTCAAAGTCGACTGCCACCAAAGCGATATCCATTATCTCATCGAAAGACGGGACACCTTTGCCTCTAATTTTTTTTTTCCCGAAACCTACTCCGGCAAGGAAACACGAATCGGAATCTAGAGGGATCTCGAAAACAAACCTAATATGACAAGAACTCGGATTGGTGGTGGTATATGGATACGGATTCGAAGCGGTGGCGGATAAGCGGTGGTGGTAGATGGCAGGGGTGATGATGATGGTGCGGCGGCGGCGTGACAACTTATGACCAGAACTCGAAACTCTAAAAGACTAGACTCTAAGACCAGCAACTAGACACGACGATGCAACCGCAAATTCAACAAAGCAAAACCCTAAAAAGATTATGCAAAGGCTCAGATTGGTTCGGATATGATGAACTAACCCTAATTTTTTTTTGTGGCTTTTTCGTGGACTGTAGGTATGAAGAACAGACTCGATCTAAACTACAAAAAACTGTAAAATCTCACCGAGCAACCTGGAAATCTGATACCACTTGATAGAGGCAAAGGTGTCCCGTCTTTCGATGAGATGGTGGATTTCGCTTTGGTGGAAGTCGACTTTGACGATCCGACTACGAACGTGCGAGGACGTCGCGCCTTAGCAATCGCTAAACCAACTCCGAGAGGTTATTGACCACGCCGGAGCACGATCAACCTGACCACGAAGGTCTGTTTCCTGCGAGCAAAAGAAGAACAAGCAAGAAACTAAGATTGCAATCTGGATATTGCGAATATAAGATGAAAGCTTTATTGATCAAGGTGGGGTTCTGTGACGCCTTTGTCTGGTCGTTGAACACAAACGAAGTACGCGAAGTTGCAGCTATGGCGAACTTTTAATCTAAACAAAACCCAAAGTCTAAACGATGCCCTAAGGGCTGTATATATGGAGGAAGAGGGGGGGAATTTCGTGGCCCTTGGTGGAGGGGTCCGAAATCAACCCTATCTCTTGTTTCCCCACACATACGGACTCTAAAAATAGCCTATACTTATGTATTTCGAAATTACATGGGCCTGGCCCAATAATAAGGTGACGCAGCACCTAAAATAGCCTCGGGACGAAATTTATGAAGTGGCGTCTTGTATATTTCGTCCAAGGCTTCATGCACCCATTATGGTGGCTTCAAAGTCCTGAAATCATCACTTGTAACTCCGTTCTTGTTTCCCTTGCGCATGCCATCATCTCCATGCTTGTTCTTGCTCCAATGTTCATCCTTCTCCAAGCTAGGCCCTTCATTTGTAAGCAAAACAAATGTATCCAATTTAGGCAGCATCATATTCTCATGAACATTAGAATCATTACCAAGAAACGAAAGTACCTGGTAATTTAGTTGGCGTGCACGAGCTCTAGTAATTGGTCCAGTATGTATAGCAGCAGGGGCTGTGGGTGTAACAATTGTATTGATGTCCTCATCAGTTTTGGAATTTTTTGGGGTTCGTTTGGACATTTTTATACATTAACTAGGTTTTCTATACATTTTATGTGCATGATTCAAATTTGAAATACATGCACATCCTCGAGTGCATATAAATTGGTTGAAAAATCAAATATGTGTCCTTGGGTGCGTGCTTAGGTCCCATCCAAGAAATGGAAATAAATTTCAAACACCAGGGCACTGTTGATTGCCGGAAAAACGTTGCGATCCCTGGTTTTTAAATTCTAGTAAATCCAAAACTCGTGTCAAATTCATGAAACTTGGCATGGTATCATGGAGCAGCATCAACTTGTCGTGGTAAAAAATTTGTCCCATTTGGGGCAGGTTTGGGTATAAGCTTCTCACAACCCAGAGCTTCTCACAACAAGCCTGGTAGTTTCGGTAGGGAACGTGTCACCTTTGGGGACGAAGCGATATCCGTTGCCTCTTATTGCTTTCAAAAAAATTAATGTCAACATAGAACAACAGGAGTGTTGTGTTAAGTTTTGGAATTTTTCGGGTTTTGTTTGGACATTTTTATACATTAACTAGGTTTTCTAGGCATTTTATGTGCATAGTTCAAATTTGAAATACATGCACATGCTCCAGTGCATATAAATTGGTTGAAAAACCAAATATGTGTCCTTGGGTGCATGCTTAGGTCCCATCCAAGCAATGTGAATGAATTTCAAGTACCAGGGCACTGTTGATTGCCAACAAAACGTTGAGATACCTTGTTTTTAAATTCCAGTAAATCCAAAACTCGTCTAAAATTCATGAAACTTGGCATGGTATCATGGAGCGGCATCAACATGCCATGGTAAAAAAATGTCCCATTTGGGGCATGTTTGGGTATAAGCTTCTCACAACATGCCTGGTAGTTTCAGTAGGGAACGTGCCACCTTTGGGGACAAAACAATATCCATTGCCTCTTATTGCTTTCAAAAATTTTCTAGTGTCAACATAGAACAATAGGAGTGTTGTGTTAAGTTTTGGAATTTTTCGGGGCTCGTTTGGACATTTTTATACATTAACTTGGTTTTCTAGGCATTTTATGTGCATAATTCAAATTTGAAATACATGCACATGCTTCAGTGCATATAAATTGGTTGAAACATCAAATATGTGTCCTTGGGTGCATGCTTAGGTCCCATCCAAGAGATGAGAAAGAGTTTCAAACACCAAGGCATAGTTGATTGCCGGCAAAACGTTGAGATACCTAGTTTTTAAATTCTAGTAAATCCAAAACTCATTTGAAATTCATGAAACTTGGCATGGTATCATGGAGCGGCATCAACATGTCGTGGTAAAAAATTTGTCCCGTTTGGGGCAGGTTTGGGTATAAGCTTCTCACAAACCGGAGCTTCTCACAACAAGCCTGGTGGTTTCGGTAGGGAACGTGCCACCTTTTGGGACGAAACGATATCGGTTGCCTCTTATTGCTTTCAAAAAATTTCTAGTGTCAACATAGAACACAGGTGTGTTATGCTAAGTTTTGGAATTTTGGGGGCTTGTTTGGACATTTTTATACATTAACTGGGTTTTCTAGGCATTTTATGTGCATAATTCACAATTGGAATACATGCACATGCTCCAGTGCATATAAACTGGTTGAAAAATCAAATATGTGTCCTTGGGTGCATGATTAATTAGGTCACCCGCAAGGAATGAGAATGAATTTCTAATACCAGGGCACTGTTGATTGCCGGCAAAACATTGAGATACCTGGTTTTTAAATTCTAGTACATCCAAAACTCGTCCGGTGCGCAGGTTCACCGGGAAGTGTGCGAGCTATTCAATGCAGGATTTGTGCATCTCTTCAACGCAAACGGTTCAGTTAAGTAGTAAAGCGGCAGAAAGTAAACCAAAAATTATATGTGCTACCACACGCCCCGTGTGCCGTGTGAGCGGGCGTGAGTTAACGGGACGCATGTGAGTAGACCGCTGCGCAGGCCTACTGGGAGGCGTGCATGCAGGTGTGCATATTGACGAGGAGGCATGCGAGTAGCTGTGTGAAATGATGGTAGGGATGGCAGAAGTCCGCTGCGCAGGCTCACCGGGAGGCGAGATAGCTTTTGATCGCAGCCTGCCTTGCTCCCACTGGTTCGTATTAATTGCGCGCTCAAGCCGCCGGCCATAATAGGCAGCCGCACCATCGGTCCAGAGTGGTCAAGAACGTTTGGACTCAAGAGTGTATGACAATGCCGCCGAAGCGCACCATCGGAGGGAGTGGCGACGCCGGGGCTGGTGAAGCACCTGCGAGACGCGTGAAGCTGGCCACAAAGGTTTCCGTCACCATCGATGAGGTCTCGCACGGGCAGCAGCACGACCTTGACTTTGTCGGTGTTGTCGTGCCCCCCCCCCAGCCGAAGATGGAGGTCAATAGCAACTCCGGCAACGACTGCGACTCCGACGGAAAATTGGTTAGTCATCTATATACCCATTTGTGCGGCAAACATATTGTGTGTTTTCTCTGGTTAATCCCCCATCCCGCCCCTCTATAATTTTTTTGGAATACAAATCCTATGGTTATGTTCTCTCAGTCCATGAAATCAGAGTAATTAAGATCCGTTAGATGTATGTAGTGTATTGATTGTTTGAATGTTATCCGTATAGAGTTAGTGATTAATTGTTTGTTCTGTACAAATGATTTTTTCTAATAATCCGACCAGGGTTAGCTTGCGTGCTAAAATTTCATGGCCAAATCTTGAGAATTGATTTTGAATGTCCTACATATATGTTTGTGCCTTTTTCTTCCTGATCTTGAGAATTGATTTCGAATGTCCTACATGTTATCCCAATTTTTTTCTTTCAGATTGGTATGTACACAGATGAGGCTCCGGCCAGCGCCGCCGCCGGATGTAGATCTTGGACCCGGCTGTGCGGCCAGAAGCGCCCCTGGACCTGAGGAACCCGTAGAATCTCCAACGGACCGCATCAGCGATCTCCCGGACGGCATCCTTGGGAGATCATATCCCTTCTCCCCACCAAGGATGGCTGCCGCACACAAGTCCTCGCATCTCAGTGGCGCACTTTGTGGTGCACCGCGCCTCTTAATCTGGACTGTCGTCAGCTATCTGTCGATGATGATTCTCAACTCCCCGAAGGCATCATCTCCTCCCATGAGGGCTCCGTTGAACGCATCTGCATCCCGGCATGCTACTTGCTGGACATACCTTGCATGGTGGCCGCCTGGCTGACATCCCGTCAATTCGATAAACTCTAGCAGCTTGAGTTCTACCATTACTACAGCGATAGGTTACCACCAAGAGCTGCATCTGTGCGCTCACCACCGATGCCCATCTCATGGTTTCCCTCCTCTCTCCACACTACCACTTTGACCCGGTGCCATCTAGCAGACTATCTGGTACAAATGCTTCGACTGCCACTGCTGAAAAAACTTGCGCTTGTGTTGGTTGATCTGTCGGTGGCATCACTTCACAGCATCATCCACTCTAGCTGCCCAGCCCTGCAGCGTTTGCTGCTTGTTTTTGGACAAGGAATCCATATCCCTTGTCTCAAAATAAAGTCGTCTCACCTTGTAAGCATTGGAATTCATTTTGAAGGACAGGAGCTCACTATCGAAGATGCCCCTTCACTTCAAAGGTTGCTCCTTGATTATTGTTATAAACCTTCACAAATAATTGTGGTCTCTGCGCCTAAACTGGAGACCTTGGGTGCAATTAGTGATCCATTTGAATGGTTTGAGATGGTGTTTGCCTCCACACCAATTGATGTACTGTATATTATTCACGTACACTTTTGTAATTTGCATTTTTCATTTGTGCGCATAAGTCAAGTATCATCTTGGAGTACACTTTCAGTGCTAATATTATGTTCTATGCTCAATGAAGCGCTTGTCCATCCTATCAGTGGTGGTGGATTCTGTCAAGACCTTATATATCAGTATGTGGTGTTTTGATCTCAACATCATTATTGCCTTGCTGCAATGCTTTCCATGTCTGGAGAATTTGTATATAAAGGTGATGATTTCACGCACATTGAAAGCCCATGTATAATGTACTATAATTAATCGTTCAGCTATCACTCTTTCAACATAATCTTTTTTAGACATTAATTGTTTTCAATCTTCATCTCTATTTAGGCACTAACACATGGAGAAAAAGGTATAACCAATCGATGGTTCAAGAAGCACCCGGATTTTCTCAATCTCATGACATTCGTTTGAAGACAGTAATACTGGAAGGATACGCATCCAACAATGCAAAGACTAGCTTTGTCACATTCTTCATGTTGAATGTGAGGGCACTATTGTCCGTAAGGATTAAGTTTTTCAACAAGAAATTTCTTACGGGTGCAAGTGTTGAACAACATAAAAAGAAGTTTCAAGTGGACCTAAGGGCTTCTGATCGTGCTCGGCTTCTATTTACAACAGCTTGTCATCATGGACCAGTAGAATTTCTGGCCGGGGCTTGATTTTATGGATCAGACCGATCCATTTGATTGTGATTGCCAAAAACGTTGGTTGAGTTAGATGTCATTGTCCTGTTCAATCTGGATTTTGTCTAAACCTGATGAGTATCAATCCTCATGCTTTTGTACTGTTTGTTAGCTGGAGGTAGATATTGTTGCCCTTTTCAACTCGGCTTTGACCCATATTTTCTTTCATACTGGGCCAATGGCTTGCCATTTCTTTAATTAAGACATAAATATTATAAGCATTCACAACATAGGGAAAGAACATCACTCTCGCGGGATCCTTGATATCTTTGTTCATTACAGAAGCGCAAGTTCTTAGTGCCAACTAGCACCTACAAACTTATTTTCCGCTTGCACACCAAATGGGTTGTATTTCTTAATAAGAAAAGCTGCATGGAAGTCACAGATTTGAATTTATCATTTGGGGCCCATGAGGAAAAAGCCTATCTAGGGTGGTGCCGGCTCAACAGTAAACATTGAGAAACCTAATTTTAAAATTACTGTAAATCCAAAACTCGCCTAAAAATCATGAAACTTGGCATGGTGTTATGTCATAGCACCAACATGTTGTGGTAAAAAATTAGTCCAATTTGGGACAAGTTTTGGTACAAACTTCTTACAAACCAAAGCTTCTCTCAAAAAGGCTCATGGTTCCGGGAGGGACCTTGTCACCTATGTGTACAAAACGACATACGCTGTCTCTTCCTGCCTTGATTTATTTTACAAAGGCAACATGCAACTATATATAGTAGCATCGTCCTAAAAATATGAAATTATTCACAGTTCGTTTTGCCTTTTTATACATTATTTGAGTTTCCTAGGCATTTTGGAATGTACTTTCGTGTGTGCAAAGGTCATGTGTGTACTAGCCACATATGTAATTTGATGTTCAATCTGTTTATGGAATCAAGTCCTTATAAGTTGTAAGTACATATGATGTTGTTCTATGTGCAATGACATCGCACACGGACCATACTGGGAACCCGTCGATGATGATTTCATCAATCGCTGACAACTGTATACCACCAAGCGTTTGCCCACAACACACACGGCTTATTAGCAGCAATCGTTTGTGTTATTATCGGTCTTCGCACACATTTCTGATTACAGACCTGTTTGTCGCGTATCACCCACATCTTGTTATATTGAACAGTTTCTGTTCTCTTGGCTCAAAGAAAACAGTTCATCCGTGATAGAGGCGAGGGTCCCGATCTTTCGATGAGATGATAACTATCGATTTGGTGGAGACGACTTTGATGATCCGACTACAAACGTGCATGACGTTGCGCCTTAGCAATCGCTAAACCAATCTCCTGAGGTTACTGACGATGCTGGAAGCACGGTCAGCCTGACCACGAAGGTCTATTTCTGCAAGCAATCGAAGAACGAGCAAGAATATGATAAAGCAATCTGAATATTGCAAATAAATATGAAGTATTGATAATGGTGGGGATCCGGAAGCGGTCTTGGTCTGGTCGTTGGACACAAACGAAGTACACGAAGTTGCAATGGCTAACTTTTAACTAAACAAATCCCAAGGAAAAAGCTACTAGATGGATCTACTTATATAGGAGCAAGGGCTGGCGGCCAAGGAGGTGGGAGGACGTCCCAAGGCAGCCTAAAACTAACCCTAGGTCGTACAAGGCTCATGGGCCCAAGTGGAGGTGATGCAACACCTTTGGGCTTGTAGTTTGACTCGGATTCTGCTGCAACATCAGATTGTTTCGTCCGTAACTCAATGCTCCGGACGAATTTGAAGGTGAATCTAACTGGGTTGGAAAGAGCACGAAATCTAGTTTCCAACAAAAAAAGAATCACCCAATTCGGAGTCTGTATAAAAAAGTTGTTGGCGTTTTGAGTCAGGTATGTCTGTGCAGTCCGAATCTGAATCCAGAACGTGAGAGACTTGGACTATATCTTCCCTTGGCCCAAAAGTGACGTGAGAGGACTTTTTGAACACAACCTAAACTTCTCCTTTTCCCTTATCTTCATATGTGGATTGTACAAATGTCCCATACACCTGCAATTAGACAAAACACAAAAGTGTGTGAAGTATTTTTGTTCTGGATAACATAAATAGATTATTGAATAGTTTGCATTAGAAATCACCTAACAAATATGCATGTATGCAATATTTTTGGTCGTATCCAAGGTATTCATGTCCTCATCATCCTCCCCTTTTTGAAAACAAAGCCGTCCTCGGCGTTGCTTAATCTGAAATGTGGCTAACAAAAGAGACAAGGTGTACATGTTGTATATGTATATGTCATCCAGTTTAACTTCCCTTGATTTTTGCACGTATGATACATGTATACATGAGTAACTTTCATAGTTCATAAAAACTAAAGCCAAAAAATTATCACAAGAAGTAGAAGGCATGAAAATATTAGAACTCAGTTTGCACATATAAGTGAAGCTCTTATTCATTTCAAAAGATTCGCAATGTTCATCATTAAACCATCCCAACTTTGGTGAATAAACCTTACTTGCATCAAATTTATATGCTACAACATGCTTAAATAAGCAAACATGCAATAAGTCATTGGACACAGAATCATCACCAAGATTGGAGGCCATATCAAAATGATTAAACATTAGTTCTTTTGCATCAACAGTTAATTCAATGGGTGCACTCAAAATTGTTGATATTTCAGTTGTTTGATCACATGACGCATTCATGACAGTAACAAGATTCTCTAAAATAGGTGGTGTGCTCAAATCAACAGGTAACTCAATACATGACGCATTCAAGTTAACTAGGCATGCATCATTCTCATGTGAAATTATATCATCAATACCTTTACTATTACCTTGTGGCAAAGATGTAGCGGATGTAGGTACGGACATTGACAATGTACCATACCCTTGAGATGATGTCGCGCTCATAATCCGAGGTGTAATGTTGGAGGAACCCACCGGCGGTGGTGAGCATGAACTGGAATAGTAGTTGTTGTAGTCACCTAATGCATCCTCCTGTATCTGTCTATCAAAGGTACAAGCACGGACATACATACCAGTAATGCAACGAGGAATATACTGAAATCTTGCCTGAATATCATGGTTCTAACCACCAAAAAATCTATTCATTGTATCATTCTCAGATTCTTCTATGTCACAATGATGCATATAAGATTTGAACTCTTGGTAGTAAGCATGAACAGTGTTGTTGCCTTGTTTAAATTGTTCAAGTTTGCGAAGCAATTCACGACGATAATAAGGAGGGAAAAATTGTTGTGTCATTACAGCTTTCAAAACTTTCCAAGTTGTGTGTTTGTTATCAATGTTTTTCTTACAATGTACACTCCACCAAACAGAAGCAAAATCAGTAAATGCTCTAGTGGCTGCTCGCACTCGCTCAAGTTCAGAAAAGTCATGGTGACTAAAAACTTGTTCTACTTCAAGCTCCCAAGCTAGATAAGTAGTAGGATTAAATCTACCCTCAAATGACGGTAAAAAGATAACCTGACCATGTGCTTGTGTGTGTTGTCCCAACTCTCGTGATGGTGAAGATGTGTCCGTCATCCAAGAACTTCTATCTTCGAAACCTGTCATGATTAGTAGAAACAAGAAACAAAATTCAAGAATAATGTTCCTATGAACTACTAGGGTGTTGTGATAAAGCGCTCACAGTAAAGCAAATATCAATATCTTACAAGTTCTTACCAAGCAGCAGGTGGTGACAGGCAACCAGCGGTGTCAAATAAATCTGAAGATTGTGTAAAGCGATTGCCAGGGGAATGTACGTATACACGGTGTAGAAATATGTGGAGCTGGGTTGGCTATATATGGTAGCAAAAGATTAGCAATAATCAATTCAGAGATGCGATGTTGAATAAACGCTCAACGACGGTACTGTGCTGGTCCTAGGCTAGACTGAACTAGAGACGCGAGCCTAGAACACTAATGAGGTCACGTCGTAGCACAACTAGCATCAATGAAGGATACTAAGTAGCTCTGGACAGCAAGATATAAGTGAAGATCACAACGGCAGTAAAGATAATGATGTGAAACAACAGCCAAGCAGGATATATCAACAACTTTGTCTCCAACTTTCCAAAACAAACTAGATAAGATGCAGATTGGATCAAGTGAAGATGTGAACGATCTCAACTATTATTATGACATTGAATGGTGGGTAGCACGTGGTGGAAATTGATGGATGGGTGGTGGACAGCGGAAGAGATAATGATGCAGCGGTGGCGTGACTAATGTGAACAGAACTCAAAACTCTAAACGAACTAGACACTAAGACCAGCAACTCGACACGACGATGCAACTGATAATTCAACTATGCAAGGAATGAAAAGAAAATTGCAAAGGCTCAGACTGGCTTGGACCAAGGATGAATAGATCTAACTCTTTTTTGTGGCTTTTTCTTGGACAATAGGTAAGAAAATAAATCTAATCTAGGAAAACTGGAAATTCTCACCGAGCAACCTGAAAACCGATACCACTTGATAGAGGCGAGGGTCCCGATCTTTCGATAAGATGATAACTATCGATTTGGTGGAGACGACTTTGATGATCCGATTACAAACGTGCACGACGTTGCGCCTTAGCAATCGCTAAACCAATCTCCTGAGGTTACTGACGATGCTGGAAGCACGGTCAGCCTGACCACGAAGGTCTATTCCTGCAACCAATCGAAGAACGAGCAAGAATATGATAAAGCAATCTGAATATTGCAAATAAATATGAAGTATTGATAATAGTGGGGATCCGGAAGCGGTCTTGGTCTGGTCGTTGGACACAAACGAAGTACGCGAAGTTGCAATGCTAACTTTTAACTAAACAAATCCCAAGGGAAAAGCTACTAGATGGATCTACTTATATAGGAGCAAGGGGTGGCGGCCAAGGAGGTGGGAGGACGTCCCAAGGCAGCCTAAAACTAACCCTAGGTCGTACAAGGCTCATGGGCCCAAGTGGAGGTGATGCAACACCTTTGGGCTTGTAGTTTGACTCGGATTCTGCTGCAACGTCAGATTGTTTCGTCCGTAACTCAACTCTCCGGACGAATTTGAAGGTGAATCCAATTGGGTTGGAAAGAGCATGAAAGCTAGTTTCCAACAAAAAAAGAATCACCCAATTCAGAGTCCGTATGAAAAAGTTGTTGGCGTTTTGAGTCAGGTATGTCTGTGCAGTCCGAATCTGAATCCAGAACGTGAGAGACTTGAACTCTATCTTCTATTGGCCCAAAAATAACGTGAGAGGACTTTTTGAACACAACCTAAACTTCTCCTTTTCCCTTATCTTCATATGTGGATTGTACAAATGTCCCATACACCTGCAATTAGACAAAACACAAAAGTGTGTGAAGTATTTTTCTTCTGGATAACATAAATAGATTATTGAATAGTTTGCATTAGAAATCACCTAACAAATATGCATGTATGCAATATTTTTGGTCGTATCCAAGGTATTTATGTCCTCATCAATCCGAGTGAACCGCATGATGTATATCGCCCACACCTTGATCTGGCTGACCGTTTCTTTTGTGTTACCTAATCAAAAATAGTTCATCCGAGTGAACCGTATGCTGTATATCACACACACCTTCATCTGGATGTCCGTTTCTTTTGTTCCTCATCATCGTAAACAGTTAATTGAACTGAACTATATGCCCTGCATCGCACATGAAACTAAAATATGAACCATGTTTGATGCATCCTCCATCGCAAACATTTTGCACCTTTTATGATGGGGTTTTTACACCACCATTTGCGATTGTTGCATCGCACGCAGTTTCATCGAAGGGTCTCTGATCGTAGTGTCTCGTTAGCAGCATACTACAATAGTGTAGGCCAAGGAAAGTCCTCACTTGTGTGACCGTTTTGGGTTGCGGCCAACTCTCAATAGCTTCAATCTTGGCTTTATCAACTTCAATTCCCTGTGGCGTAACAACATAGCCAAGAATAGATACTCGGTCGGTGCAAAAGGTGCACTTCCCGAGGTTAGCAAGCAAACATGCATCATGTAGATCAATAAAAACAACACATAAATGTTCCAAATGTTCCTCCAAAGATTTGCTATAAATCAGTATATCATCAAAATAGACTACCACAAATCGTCCAATGAAAGCACGTAAAACATCGTTCATTAATACGATGAAAGTACTAGGTGCATTAGTTAACTCAAAAGGCATGACTAACCACTCATATAATCCAAACTTAGTTTTAAATGTTGTTTTCCATTCATCTCCCAATGTCATACGAATTTGATAGAGGCAAAGGTGTCCCGTCTTTCGATGAGATGATGGATATCGCTTTGGTGGCAGTCGACTTTAACGATCCGACTACGAACGTGCGAGGACGTCGCGCCTTAGCAATCGCTAAACCAACTCCGAGAGGTTATTGACCACGCCGGAGCACGATCAACCTGACCACGAGGGTCTGTTTCCTGCGAGCAAACGAAGAACAAGCAAGAAACTGAGATTGCAATCTGGATATTGCGAATATAAGATGAAAGCTTTATTGATCAAGGTGGGGTTCTGTGACACCTTTGTCTGGTCGTTGAACACAAACGAAGTACGCGAAGTTGCAGCTATGGCGAACTTTTAATCTAAACAAAACCCAAAGTCTAAACGATGCCCTAAGGGCTGTATATATGGAGGAAGAGGGGGGAATTTCGTGGCCCTTGGTGGAGGGGTCCGAAATCAACCCTATCTCTTGTTTCCCCACACATACGGACTCTAAAAATAGCCTATACTTATGTATTTCGAAATTACATGGGCCTGGCCCAATAATAAGCTGACGCAGCACCTAAAATAGCCTCGGGACGAAATTTTTGAAGTGGCATCTTGTATATTTCGTCCAAGGCTTCATGCACCCATTATGGTGGCTTCAAAGTCCTGAAATCATCACTTGTAACTCCGTTCTTGTTCCCCTTGCGCATGCCATCATCTCCATGCTTGTTCTTGCTCCAATGTTCATCCTTCTCCAAGCTAGGCCCTTCATTTGTAAGCAAAACAAATGTGTCCAATTTAGGCAGCATCATATTCTCATGAACATTAGAATCATTACCAAGAAACGAAAGTACCTGGTAATTTAGTTGGCGTGCACGAGCTCTAGTAATTGGTCCAGTATGTATAGCAGCAGGGGCTGTGGGTGTAACAATTGTATTGATGTCCTCATCATCCTCCCCTTCTTGAAATGAAGTCGTCCTCGACGGAAGTTCATCTTCCTCACCCAAATAAGGCTTCAAATCTGCAATGTTAAAAGTGGGACTAACCCCAAAATCTGCAGGCAGCTCAAGTTTATATCCATTATCATTTATTTTCTCTAACACCTTAAAGGGACCATCAGCACGTGGCATTAACTTTGATTTGCGCAAATAAGGAAATCTATCCTTACACAAATGTAAACAAACAAGATCTCCAGGTGCAAACACAACATGTTTTCTACCCTTATCTCCAGCAAGTTTATATTTATCATTCATACGCTCAATGTTTTCCTTAGTTAACTCATGCATTTTTAAAATCAATTCAGCACGTTGTTTAGCATCAAAATTAACCTTCTCCGAAGATGGAAGAGGCAACAAATAAATAGGTGCACGAGGTAGGAAACCATACATAACTTCAAAAGGGCACATCTTAGTAGTAGAATGCAATGAACGAATATAAGCAAATTCAATATGAGGCAAGCATTCCTCCCACATTTTCTTATTATTCTTCAAAACAGCCCTAAGCATAGTAGACAACGTTCTATTGACTACTTCAGTTTGTCCATCAGTTTGGGGGTGACAAGTAGTACTAAAAAGCAGTTTAGTCCCCAACTTAGCCCATAAACATCTCCAAAAGTGGCTAAGAAATTTAGTATCACGATATGAAACAATAGTATTTGGCACACCATGCAAGCGAATAATTTCACGAAAGAACAAATCAGCAACATTAACAGCATCATCGCTTTTATGACATGGTATAAAGTGTGCCATTTTCGAGAATCTATCCACGACAACAAATATGCTATCCCTCCCCTTCTTTGTTCGAGGTAAACCTAAAACAAATTCATAGATATATCCTCCCAAGGAACAATAGGTATAGGCAAAGGCATATATAAACCATGAGGATTGAGTCGTGACTTAGCTTTTTGACATGTAGTGCATCGAGCAATAAAACGCTCAACATCCCGTCTCATCTTTGGCCAAAAGAAATGTGTAGCAAGTACGTCCTCCGTCTTCTTCACGCCAAAGTGTCCCATTAATCCTCCTCCATGCGCCTCCTGCAACAACAAAAGACGAACGGAGCTAGCTGGAATGCATAGCTTGTTAGCACGTAACACAAATCCATCGTTAACGACGAACTTGTTCCACATTCTTCCTTCTTTACAATTCTGCATTACATCTTTAAAATCGGCATCATGCACATATTGATCTTTGATGGTCTCCAAACCAAATATTTTGAAGTCAAGTTGTGAAAGCATAGTATAGCGGCGATACAATGCATCAGCAATAACATTTTCTTTTCCCTTCTTGTGTTTAATGACATAAGGAAAAGTCTCAATGAATTCAACCCATTTAGCATGTCTACGATTCAGTTTAGCTTGACTTTTAATATGTTTCAAAGATTCATGATCAGAATGTATAACAAATTCTTTGGGCCATAAATAATGTTGCCATGTTTCTAAAGTCCGAACAAGAGCATATAATTCTTTATCATAAGTAGAATAATTCAGACTAGGCCCACTCAATTTTTCAGAAAAGTATGCAACGGGTTTGCCATCTTGTAATAACACACCGCCTAATCCAATTCCACTAGCATCACATTCAAGCTCAAAAGTCTTATTAAAATCAGGAAGTTGGAGTGAAGGAGCATGTGTCAACTTATCTTTCAATACCGAGAAGGCTTCTTCCTGTGCGGTACCCCAAAGAAAAGGCACATCTTTCTTTGTAAGCTCATTGAGAGGTGCAGCAATGGTGCTGAAATCTCTCACAAAACGCCTATAGAATCCAACGAGGCCAAGAAAACTCCTCACTTGTGTGACCGTTTTGGGTTGCGGCCAACTCTCAATAGCTTCAATCTTGGCTTTATCAACTTCAATTCCCTGTGGAGTAACAACATAGCCAAGAAAAGATAGTCGGTCGGTGCAAAAGGTGCACTTCCCAAGGTTACCAAACAAACGTGCATCACGTAGAGCAATAAAAACAGCACGTAAATGTTCCAAATGTTCTTCCAAAGATCTGCTATAAATCAATATGTCATCAAAGTAAACTACCACAAATCGTCCAATGAAAGCACGTAAAACTTCGTTCATTAATCTCATGAAAGTACTAGGTGCATTAGTTAACCCAAAAGGCATGACTAACCACTCATATAATCCAAACTTAGTTTTGAATGCTGTTTTCCATTCATCTCCCAATTTCATACAAATTTGATGGTATCCACTACGCAAATCAACTTTGGAGAATATTGTAGAGCCACTCAATTCATCAAGCATATCATCTAGCCTAGGAATAGGATGACGATAACGAATAGTAATATTATTAATGCCTCTACAATCAACACACATACGTGATGTACCATCCTTTTTCGGCACTAGAATAATAGGAACAGCACAAGGACTAAGGGATTCGCGTATATAACCTTTGTCGAGAAGCTCTTGTACTTGACGCATAATCTCCTTCGTCTCCTCTGGATTGGTACGGTATGGTGCACAGTTTGGCAGTGAAGCACCGGGAATTAAGTCAATCTGATGCTCAATCCCTCGAATAGGCGGTAATCCCGGTGGCACGTCTTGTGGAAAGACGTCAGCGAACTCCTGCAAAATGTTAGTGACAGCAGGAGGCAAAGAGGAAGGCACGTCCTCGAATGAAAATAATGCCTCTTTGCACACAAAAGCATAGCAAACAGATTTGCTGAAATCTAGCTCATCAATATCAAATTTGGTGGCAAATAAACATGCACTTTTCAATTTAATATCAGAAGCAACACTAGATGGTTTATTATTAGGCTTCATTTGTTGCTCAAATTCTTTTGCCACAATCTGATTTTCACTCTTATTCGTCTCCTGTTTTGCTTTATTAGCTCTATTAATATCATCTTTCAAAATGGAATCAGGAGTCATAGGAAGCAAAGTAATATTTTTATCCTTATGAACAAGAGTATAGTGATTGTTTCTACCATGGTGTACAAAATTTTTATCAAATTGCCATGGTCTACCAAGTAATAAGGAACATGCTTGCATAGGTACCACATCACAATCAACATAATCAGCATATGTAGAGATACTAAAATGCACACGAACAGTACGTGTTACCTTAACCTTGCCGCTGTTGTTGAACCATTGGATGTAGTAAGGATGTGGATGTGGTCTTGTGGTGAGAGAAAGCTTATCCACCATCTCCATGCTAGCCAAGTTGTTGCAGCTCCCTCCGTCTATTATGACGCGCACAGAACGTTCCTTCACAACTCCCTTGGTATGGAACAAATTGTGCCTCTGATTTTGCTCAGCTTGTGTGACCTGCACACTCAAAATATGTTGAGCAACTAAACATTCATACCTGTCAGCGTCTTCAGGAGCCATGTATTGCGTCTCATGATCAGAATCATCTCCACCATGTTCTTCACGTGTAATAAGAGCCAATGTCTCCTCATCATAGTCACTAGCGGACTCATATCCACCACCCTCGGTAGCAATCATCACACGCGGAGATTTGCATTCTCTCGCATAATGACCTCCTCCCTTATAACAACGACAAATAATATCACTTGTGTGCCCTGTTGATGCCCTGGAAGAAGAAGAACTCTGTGCAGGCCCGGCAGGTGCGCTCTTGGCAGATAATGGTGGTTGTTCCTGTTTTCTTGTATCACGGCTGTAGGAGGCACCTGATTGAGGTGCTGGTGCAGTTGAAGTAGAAGATGCACGCGGTGTCCATGATGAAGGTCGGCCTGCAGAAAAGTTAGTTCGCGCCAATGCTTGTCGATCCTGCACTTCACGTTCAGCATTACAAGCAAGATGGAATAAACGAGTGATATTAGTATACTCCTTATAGTCTAGAGTGGTCTCAATCTCTCTATTTAATCCACCCAGAAAACGTGCAAGCATAGCTTCATTCTCCTCAACAATACCACATCTAATCATGCCAGTTTGTAATTCCTGATAATATTCTTCTACAGAATTTTTCCCTTGTCTTAAACGCTGCAATTTTTGAAGCAATTCACGTTGATAATATGGTGGAACCCAACGCGTACGCATAGCAGTTTTCAAAGCAGCCCAAGTAGTTGGAATAGGATATAATCTACAATGTTCAGACCACCATACACATGCAAAACTAGTGAAAGCACAAACAGCAGCAGCAACTCGTCTCTCCTCAGGATATTGTAAACATGTAAATCGTTGTTCAGTTTCTAACACCCGAGTAAGATATATATCAGGAACATATCTACCCTCAAATGGTGGAATATTCAATTTCAGTTTAGGAATATGGACATCATCTCGTACCTGAGGTGGTGGTGCAGGCCTACCATTACGAATATATACCTGAGGTCGACCTGCTGGTGGTGGTACAGGTGGCTGCACGTAGTGCTGATTTTGATCAACCTCATCCTCATAATCTCCCACATAATCATCCTCCTCCGCATCAGCAGCAGGAGCCACAGAAGTATCAACAGCAGCACCAACAGTTTGGCAAACGCAAGAGGAACACGGCTCGCTCGGCGGAGGTCTGTTTCGCGATGTGGAGGTAGTCGTTGTTGTTGTTGTTGGAGAGGTGCGTTAGGTGCAGCGGGTGGTGGTGGTGGAAGACGCGCGAGCAATTCATTAAACTTGTAATCGAGCTTTGTTTCGAACGTCTTCTCAAGGCCAGTGATCTTCTCCATGTCCTCTTCAAAATTGTTCAGCACATCTTGCACCTGTTGAGTCATCATTTGCTGAAACTTATCATGAAGCTCCTTGTTCGATAAATTCTCCCAGTCAATCTTGTCGGCTTGTGATCCTGGCATGGTTAGCAGCAATAGAAATACACAAGAATATAATCCTACAGACTACGAACAAGTGGTGGTGGTGGGTGTCACAAATCCGTCAAGCAAAACTCAAATTCTTACTAGTTCTTACCCAGCAGCAGGTGGTGATCGGCAACCGTTGTAGTCAAAAACTCTCAAAGCTTGGATAGGGCGATTACCAGGGAGAGTCAAACGCACGACGTAGATGTATGTGGAGCTGGGAAGGCTTATAATATGGTAGCAAAAAGGGTCAGCAATAATCAATTCAGAGATGCAAAGTTGAATAAACGCTCAACGACGGTACTGTGCTGGTCCTAGGCTAGACTGTGCTAGAGCCGCGAGCCTAGAACACCAACAAAATCACGGCGCGGCACGTAAACAAGGGGAAAACGCACTCTGGAATTTTTTTTCGCTCTTTTTTTTGCGCTCTTTTATTTTGCGCTGCTTTTTTTCGACTGCCCGGACCCAAAAACTGGAAACGGGTCAAAAAAACTTCCTATAATGGCACCTGTCTCAAAACACTCAGAAACACCTAAAAATAGGATAACCAGAAATTTTTTCGAAAAATGCGTTTTCGAAAAATTTTGGGCCTAAAGGGAGGGTGGTTTCCGGACTCTTTTTTTTTCCGAAACCTACTCCGGCAAGGAAACACGAATCGGAATCTAGATGGATCTTGAAAACAAACCTAATATGACAAGAACTCGGATTGGTGGTGGATATATGGTGGTAGATGGCAGCGGTGGTGGTATATGACAGCTGTGGTGGTATATGGATACGGATTCGAAGTGGTGGCGGATAAGCGGTGGTGGTAGATGGCAGGGGTGATGATGATGGTGCGGCGGCGGCGTGACAACTTATGACCAGAACTCGAAACTCTAAAAGACTAGACTCTAAGACCAGCAACTAGACACGACGATGCAACCGCAAATTCAACAAAGCAAAACCCTAAAAAGATTATGCAAAGGCTCAGATTGGTTCGGATATGATGAACTAACCCTAATTTTTTTTGTGGCTTTTTCGTGGACTATAGGTATGAAGAACAGACTCGATCTAAACTACGAAAAACTGTAAAATCTCACCGAGCAACCTGGAAATCTGATACCACTTGATAGAGGCAAAGGTGTCCCGTCTTTCGATGAGATGATGGATATCGCTTTGGTGGCAGTCGACTTTGACGATCCGACTACGAATGTGCGAGGACGTCGCGCCTTAGCAATCGCTAAACCAACTCCGAGAGGTTATTGACCACGCCGGAGCACGATCAACCTGACCACGAGGGTCTGTTTCCTGCGAGCAAACGAAGAACAAGCAAGAAACTGAGATTGCAATCTGGATATTGCGAATATAAGATGAAAGCTTTATTGATCAAGGTGGGGTTCTGTGACGCCTTTGTCTGGTCGTTGAACACAAACGAAGTACGCGAAGTTGCAGCTATGGCGAACTTTTAATCTAAACAAAACCCAAAGTCTAAACGATGCCCTAAGGGCTGTATATATGGAGGAAGAGGGGGGAATTTCGTGGCCCTTGGTGGAGGGGTCCGAAATCAACCCTATCTCTTGTTTCCCCACACATACGGACTCTAAAAATAGCCTATACTTATGTATTTCGAAATTACATGGGCCTGTGATAGAGGCAAAGGTGTCCCGTCTTTCGATGAGATGATGGATATCGCTTTGGTGGAAGTCGACTTTGACGATCCGACTACGAACGTGCGAGGACGTCGCGCCTTAGCAATCGCTAAACCAACTCCGAGAGGTTATTGACCACGCCGGAGCACGATCAACCTGACCACGAGGGTCTGTTTCCTGCGAGCAAACGAAGAACAAGCAAGAAACTGAGATTGCAATCTGGATATTGCGAATATAAGATGAAAGCTTTATTGATCAAGGTGGGGTTCTGTGACGCCTTTGTCTGGTCGTTGAACACAAACGAAGTACGCGAAGTTGCAGCTATGGCGAACTTTTAATCTAAACAAAACCCAAAGTCTAAACGATGCCCTAAGGGCTGTATATATGGAGGAAGAGGGGGGAATTTCGTGGCCCTTGGTGGAGGGGTCCGAAATCAACCCTATCTCTTGTTTCCCCACACATACGGACTCTAAAAATAGCCTATACTTATGTATTTCGAAATTACATGGGCCTGGCCCAATAATAAGCTGACGCAGCACCTAAAATAGCCTCGGGACGAAATTTATGAAGTG
Source organism: Triticum aestivum (assembly GCF_018294505.1). Taxonomy (NCBI): domain Eukaryota; kingdom Viridiplantae; phylum Streptophyta; class Magnoliopsida; order Poales; family Poaceae; genus Triticum; species Triticum aestivum. Next base: position 249,840,903 of record NC_057803.1, read on the forward strand.
GCATCTTGTATATTTCGTCCAAGGCTTCATGCACCCATTATGGTGGCTTCAAAGTCCTGAAATCATCACTTGTAACTCCGTTCTTGTTCCCCTTGCGCATGCCATCATCTCCATGCTTGTTCTTGCTCCAATGTTTATCCTTCTCCAAGCTAGGCCCTTCATTTGTAAGCAAAACAAATGTATCCAATTTAGGCAACATCATATTCTCATGAACATTAGAATCATTACCAAGAAACGAAAGTACCTGGTAATTTAGTTGGCGTGCACGAGCTCTAGTAATTGGTCCAGTATGTATAGCAGCAGGGGCTGTGGGTGTAACAATTGTATTGATGTCCTCATCAGAATTTGATCGTATCCACTACGCAAATCAACTTTGGAGAATACTGTAGAGCCACTCAATTCATCAAGCATATCATCTAGCCTAGGAATAGGATGACGATAACGAATAGTAATATTGGTAATGCCTCTACAATCAACACACATACGCGATGTACCATCCTTTTTTAGCACTAGAATAATAGGAACAACACAAGGACTGATTCACGTATATAACCTTTGTGGAGCAGCTCCATTACTTGACGCATAATCTCATTCGTCTCCTCTGGATTGGTACGCTATGGTGCACGGTTAGGTAGCGATGCACCGGGAATTAAGTCAATCTCATGCTCAATCCCTCGAATAGGTGGTAATCCCACTGGCACGTCGTGTGGAAAGACGTCAGCGAACTCCTGCAAAATGTTAGTACCAGCAGGAGGCAAAGAGGAAGGCACGTCCTCGAATGAAAATAACGCCTCTTTGCACACAAAAGCATAGCAAACAGATTGCTGAAATCTAGATCATCAATATCAGATTTGGTGGCAAGTAAACATCCACTTTTCAATTTAATTTCAGAAGCAACATGAGATGATGGTTTGTTATTAGGCTTCATTTGTTGCTCAAAATCTTTTGCTACAATCTCATTTTCACTCTTATTTTGCTCATGTTTTGCTTTACTAGCTCGATTAATATCATATTTCAAAATAGAATCAGGAGTCATAGGAAGCAAAGTAATATGTTTATCCTTATGACCAAGAGTATACTGATTGTTTCTACCATGGTGTACATAATTGTTATAAAATTGCCATGGTCTACCAAGTAATAAGGAACATGCTTGCATGGGTACCACATCACAATCAACATAATCAGCATATGTAGAGATACTAAAATGCACACGAATAGTATGTGTTACCTTAACCTTGCCGCTGTTGTTGAACCATTGGATATAGTAAGGATGTTGATTGGTCTTGTGGTGAGAGATAGCTTCTCCACCATCTGATGAGGACATGACTACCTTGGATATGACCAAAAATATTGCATATATGCATATTTGTCAGGTGATTTCTAGTGCAAACTATTCAATAAACTAGTACACAGACACACCTGACTCAAAACGCACACAAGTTTTTCATACGGACTCCGAATTGGGTGATTCTTTTTTTGTTGGAAACTAGATTTCGTGCACTTTCCAACCCAATTGAAATGACCTTCAAATTCGTCCGGAGCGTTGAGTTGTGGACGAAACAATCTGATGCTGTAGCAGAATCCGAGTCAAACTACAAGTCCAAAGGTGTTACATCACCTCCACTTGGGCCCATTGGCCTTGTACGACCTAGATTTAGTTTTAGGCTGCCTTGGGACGTCCTCCCACCTCCTTGGCCGCCACCCCTTGCTCCTATATAAGTAGATCCATCTAGTAGCTTTTGCTAGGGATTTGTTTAGTTAAAAGTTAGCCATTGCAACTTCGTGTACTTCGTTTGTGTCCAACGACCAGACCAAGACCGCTTACGGATCCCCACCTTTATCAATACTTCATATATACTCGCAATATCAGATTGCTTTTATCATATTCTTGCTTGTTCTTCGATTGCTTGCAGGAATAGACCTTCGTGGTCAGGTTGATTGTGCTCCAGCGTGGTCAATAACCTTTCGGAGTTGGTTTAGCGATTGCTAAGGCGCAACGTCGTGCACGTTTGTAGTCGGATCGTCAAAGTCATCTTCACCAAATCGATAGTTATCATCTCATCGAAAGATCGGGACACCCCCGCCTCTATCACCATCACCATGCTAGCCAAGTTGTTGCAGCTCCCTCCATCTATGATAACGCGAACGAAACGTTCCTTCACCACTCCCCTTGTATGGAACAAATTGTGCCTATGATTTTGCTCAGCTTATGTGACCTGCACACTCAAAACACGTTGAGCAACTAAACATTCATACCTGCCAGCGTCTTCAGGAGCCATGTATTGCGTCTCATGATCAGAATCATGTCCACCGTGTTCTTCGCTTGTAATAAGAGCCAAAGTATCCTCATCATAGTCACTAGCAGAATCATACCCACCATCCTCAGTAACAATTATCAGACGCTTAGATGGGCATTCTCTCACATAATGACCCCCACCCTTGCAATGACAACAAATAATATCATGTGTTTGCCCTGTTGATGCCATGGATGAAGAAGAGCTCTCTGTAGGGCCAGAAGGTGTGCTCTTGGCAGATAGTGGTGGTGGTGCCTGCTTTCTAGTATCACGGTTGGAGGTGGCAGCTGACGGAGGTGCCGGTGCAGCAGAATGTGTGGAAGTAGATGATGCACGCGGTGTCCATGATCAAGGTCAACCTGCAGAAAAGTTAGTTCGCACCAATGCTTGTCGATCTTGCACTTCACATTCAGCTTTGCAAGCAAGATGGAATAAACGAGTAATATTGTTATACTCCATATACTCTAAAATGGTCTGAATCTCTTTATTTAATCCACCCATAAAACATGCAAGCATAGCTTCATTATCCTCAACAATACCACATCTAATCATGCCCGTTTGTAATTCCTGATAATATTCTTCTACAGAAAAAAATTCTTGTCTTAAACGCTGCAATTTCTATAGTAATTCATGTTGATAATATGGTGGAACCCAATGAGTACACATAGCAGCTTTCGAAGCAGCCCAAGTAACTAGAATAGGATATAATCTATAATGTTGAGACCACCAAACACATGCAAAACTAGTGAAAGCACAAACAACAATACAAACACGTCTCTCCGTAGGATATTGTAAACATGTAAAACGTTGTTCAGTTTCTAATTCCCAAGTAAGATATATATCAGGAACATATCTACCCTCAAATGGTGGAATATTCAATTTTAGTTTAGGAAGATGGTCATGATCTCATACCTCAGGTGGTGGTGCAGCCCTACCGTTGCGATGATATGCATGAGGACGACATGGTGGTGGTGGTGTTAGTGGTTGCACGTAGTTCTGATTTTGATCAACCTCATACTCGTAATGGTCCTCCACCTCTGCAGTAGCAGCAGGAGCTACAGAAGCATCAAAAGTAGGTACATCGACACCAGGAGATTGACCAGGCTCAAGGGGAATGTGCAGTGCTCGTCCCACTTGATTTGGAAGGCGATGTTGTTGTTGCTGTAGAGGTGCGACAGGTGCAGTGGGCGGTGGTTGTGGAAGACATGTGAGCAATTCATTAAACATGTTATCAAGCTTTGTTTCAAACACCTTTTCAATGCCATCTATCTTCTCCATGGCCTCTTCAAATCTGTTTAGCACATCTTCCACCTGTCCACTCATCATTTGCTAAAACTTATCATGTAACTCTTTGTTCGTCATGTTCTCCCAGTCAATCGCGTCGGCTTGTGATCCTGCCATGGTGGTGGTCTAAAAACAGAGACACAAAGAATATGATCCTATAGACTACTAGGAAGTAGTGGTGGTGGTGGTGTGTCACAAATCCGTCAAGCGAATCTCAAATTCTTACCAGTTCTTACCCAATAGCAGGTGGTGATCGACAACCGTTGTGGTCAAAACTCTCAAAGCTTGGACAAAGCGATTGCCAGGTGGTTTCAAACGCACAACGTAGATGTATGTGGGGCTGGGAAGGCTTGTAATATGGTAGCAAAAACATCAGCAATAATCAATTCAGAGAAGCAAAGTTGAATAAATGCTCAACGACGGTACTGTGCTAGTCCTAGGCTACACCGTGCTAGAGATGCGAGCCTACAACACTAACAAAATCATGGCGTGGCACGTAAACAAGGGCGGAGAACTCTCTGAATTTTTCACTTTTTTGCACTTTTTTCCTCTTTTTTGCTCCGCAACAATTTTTTCGAAAAAGTCTACAAATGGTCTAAAAATTGCCTAGCCAGAATTTTCTAGACTTAGTTTTTTTTAACTGGAACTATTTTTCTACTGCGGGTGGCATGGAAATTGGGGAGTCCTACTCTCTCACGACTCGGAGTATGGCGTGATCTGGAAATCGAAAACAAAGAAAAAAATACTGGACTCGGACTAGGACTGGTGGCGAAGATGAATCTGGTGGAAACTCAGACTGGTGGTGGATATATGTAGGGCGGTGGAACACGGACTGGTGGCGAATCTGTCATGGATGTGGACTTGGATTAGCGTGATGGCAGTGGATATGTGGTATATGGCAGCAGTGATGACGATGGTGGTATGTGCCAGCAATGATGATGATGATGGTGGTATATGGCAGCGGTGATGACAACGGTGGTATATGGCAGGGATGATAAAGATGGTGTGGCGCCAGCGTGACAACCTGTGAACAGAACTTGAAACTCTAAAGGTCTAGATGCTAAGACCAGCAACTTGACACAACTATGCAATCGCAAATTCAACAAAGGAAATGCAGAAAATATTATGCAATGGCTCAGACTGGTTTGGATATGATGAACTAACCCTAATTTTTTTGGATGTTTTCGTGGATTGTAGGTATGAAGACAGTCTGGATCTAAACTACGAAAAGCTATAAAATCTCACCGATCAACCTGGAAATCTGATACCACTTGATAGCGGCGAAGGTGTCCCATCTTTCGATGAGATGGTGGCTATTGTTTTTGGTGGAAGTCGACTTTGACCATCCGACTACGAACATCTGAAGACATCATTCCTTAGCAATCGCTAAACAAATTTTGAAAGGTTATTGACCACGCCGAAGCACGATCAACCTGACCATGAGAGTCTATTTCCTGCGAGCAAACGAAGAACAAGCAAGAAACTGAGATTGCAATCTGGATATTGTGAATATAAGAGGAAATCTTCATTGATGAACGTGTGGTTATGTGACATCTTTGTCTGGTCGTTGAACACAAACGAAGTACGCGAACTTGCAGCTATGGCAAACTTTAATCTAAACAAAACCCAAAGTCTAAACGACGCTGTAAGGGCTGTATATATGGAGGAAGAGGGGGGGGGGGGATTTCGTGGCCCTTGGAGACGGGGTCCGAAACAAACCCTATCTCTTGTTTCCCCACACATACAGATTCTAAAAACAGTCTATACTTAAGTATTTTGAAATTACATGGGCCTGGCCAGAAAATAAGGTGACGCAACACCTATAATAGCCTCTAAACAAAATTTATGAAGTGGCATCTTGTATATTTCGTCCAAGGCTTCATGCACTCATTATGGTGGCTTCAAAGTCTTGAAATCATCACTTGTAACTCCATTCTTGTTCCCCTTGGGCATTCCATCATCTCCATGCTTGATCTTGCTCTAATGTTCATCCCTCTTGGCCAAGCTAGGCCCTTCATTTGTAAGCAAAACAAATGTATCCAATTTAGGCAGCATCATATTCTCATGAACATTAGAATCATTACCAAGAAACGAAAGTACCTGCTAATTTAATTGGCATGCGCGGGCTCTAGTAATTGGTCCAGTATGTATAGCAGCAGGGGCTGTGGGTGTAACAATGGTATGTATGTCATCATCAACGAATGTCGAGGAGGTGTGCAAGCGCCAAGGGACAACTACACCATCTGCGAGGCAAGCGTGGAAGAGAAGGAAGAAGAAGCAGGGACAAGCTTCTAGAAAGCCCAGAACTTTCGGCCCCCAGACCTTCCGGCCTGCCCGGAACCTCTGGCCCCCGGAGTCCAGACCAGCCCCGAGAGCGCCAACTCTCTGGATAGCCTGGAACCTGGCCGGAACCTACCCGGAACTTCTGGCCCTGCCTGCGCGCAGACACTCATGACGAAGCCCATGTACCCTTTCACCCGTCACTTACCCCTTCGTGGACCTAGACTATATATACTCCTCCACCTCCTCCTTTCTAGGGTCAGCATAGGTTTAGGTCATCTGAGATAGAGCTTTGCTCATCCATCCGGATCTACTCCATCGAGAGAAACCGCGACCTCTACGAAGAAGATCCACCTTGGATTCAAGACCCCTTCATGGGAAGACCCCTCAAGACCTCCTCACGGAGATGAACTAGTTACCCTATGTATTGCCCTTTGTTCACCTTGGATCGTTTATCTTTTTGTGTTTTGAGGACCTAGCACATGTGTGATCGTTTCTTGCTGATTTGAGTGTTTCCTCTCGTTGCTCTTCGTGATTTCCCTCGCGTTTCTCCTCATGTTCTTCGTGTTCTTTGCGGGATCTCCTCCATTTCATGAAAGATCGGTCCCTAGGGTTCTACCCTACATCAATCACCCTATCAAGAAGACTGCCGACTTCCAACCTTACTCCAACCTCATCGAGCTAGTGCACCAAGCCACCAAGGCGGAGAGGCAAGTGCAAGATGACTTCAAGTATGCCCAGTTCTCTTCCAAGTCCTACGGCTTCTCCAACAACCAACCTTCAATGACTCGAACACCTTCTACAACCATCGGCGACAAGTCAAGTTACAAGAAAACTTCGACAAACGCAAGTTGTCCTCCTACTACAAGCAAATCCAAGCCGAGAGCTTCATCATCTACAACTCCACCGGATGAGACAGTTAAGGCAAGTTCTATCAAGTGCTTCACATGCGGCGACCGAGGCCACAAGTCCTTTGAGTGTACCAACAAGCACACCATGATCCTCAACGATGATGGAACACATGACTCCATGAGTGAATAGGAGATGGAATCCCTTGAGCAAGTGGCCATGCATCGGCGAGTGAACGAAGATGAAGATGATCAAGTCTTTTGTGACAAATATTCGAGCCCCGCTCTCATTGTCTTCAAGGTCTTGATACTTCAACATCAACAAGATGAAGACCAAAGATGCAATATCTTTCACACCAAGGTCGGCATCAATGGAAGGTCCGTGAAGGTCATCATCGATGAAGGGAGTTTCCATAACTTGGCAAGTGAAGAACTATGCTCCAAGCACCAATTGGTTAAGATGAAGCACCCGCATCCTTACAACGTTCAATGGCTATGTGACTCCGGCACTATCCAAGTCGAGCATATGGTGCAAGTCTCCTTCAAGATCGGAGCATATGGAGACACTTTGGAATGTGATGTCGTTCCGATGTCCATTTGCCACCTCCTTCTTAGATGACCATGGAAATTTGATCGAGGCATCATCCACAACGGGCGAACGAATCACTATAGCTTCAAGATGAAGGGAAAGGAGTACGTGCTACGACCTATGTCTCATAGCCAAGTGATCACTGACAAGCAAGCCACCCATCATGGAGAGAATAGTGAGAGAGCGAACCACCACAAAGAGAGTGAGAGCCACAAGCCCAAAATGAGCGCCTCCATGATGAGCGACAAGAAAAACTTAGTCCTATTCGCCACCAAAAGTGAGATGAGAGAAGTGTGTGAGAACCCATCAAGTGTCATGCACTATGTCCTTTTATGCAAGGACAAGGCACCCAAAACTAACACCTCTCACAATCTACCTTTAGTGTTATCCTCTCTATTGCAAAATTCCAAAATGTATTCCCCGATGAGCTACCTTCGGGCCTACCTCCACTTCGAGGCATCGAACACCACATCGACCTCATCCCCGGAGCACCCCTTCCTAACAAGGCCCCCTATCACGTCAATCCCAAGGAAGCAAAGGAGATCCAACGGCTAGTACACCAACTCATCGACAACGTCCATGTACGTGAAAGTTTGAGCCCTTGTGCCGTCCCGGTAATCCTTGTTCCCAAGAAATATGGTACATATCGCATGTGTTCCAATTGTCTTCCTATCCATGCTACTATCGTGTGTTATCCTTACCCCATTCCACGCCTAGATGATATGCTAGATGAGCTTAGCGGATCCGCAATTTTCTCTAAAATTGATCTTAAAAGTGGCTACTATCAAATATGCATCCAAGAAGGTGATGAATGGAAAACCGCATTTAAGACCAAATTTGGCTGATATGAATGGCTTGTTATGCCAATGAGTTTATCCGAAGCACCCGGTACTTTCATGCGACTCATGCATTTTGTTCTTCGACCCTATATTGGCATATTTGTTGTGGTCTATTTTGATGATATTCTTGTCTTTAGCAAATCTCTTAAAGATCATGTCACCCATCTTAGAATCGTGTTGCAAACCCTTAGGAAAGAATGCCTTTATGCTAATCTGGAAAAATGCCTTTTTGGTGTCGATAAGCTTGTTTTCTTTGGTTTTGTTGTGTCTTCTAAGAGTGTTCATGTAGATAAGTCCAAGATCAATGCTATTAAAACTTGGCCCCAACCAGCAAATTTGCAACAAGTGCGAAGTTTCCTTGGTTTAGCTGATTTCTACCATAGATTGGTGAAGGACTTTAGCACCATTGATTTACCTTTATGTGCTTTGAGTAAGAAGAATGCACCCTTTGTTTGCGGACCATCTCAAGATGCCGCATTCAATGAGCTTAAGAATTTGCTTACACATGCTCCTTTGCTTGCTTTACCCAATTTTGATAAACCTTTTAAGATCGATTGCAATGCTAGTGGTTATGGCATAGGTGGTGTGTTAATGCAAGAGAGAAGCCCCATAGCTTAATTTGGTGAAAAACTTTCTGGAGTGCAACTTGACTACCCCATCTATGACAAAGAGCTATATGCTTTTGTGAGAGTCTTGCATGTTTGGGAGCATTACCTCTGCCTTCATGAGTTCATTCTTCACACGGATCATGAAACACTTAAGTACCTTAAGGGTCAAACTAAGTTGAACAAGCATCATGCTAACTGGAGTGAATTCATTGAGTCATTTCCTTATGTCATCAAGTACATCAAAGGCAACAAGAATGTTGTGGCGGATGCGCTTTCCCGTAGATGCATGCTTGTTACCCAACTTGAATTGAATGTCATTGGCTTTGAGCACATAAAAGACTTGCATGCGCATGATCCTACTTTTGCTATTCCATATGCCAAATGTTTGACAGATATGTCTTGGGAACGCTATTGCATCAAAGATGATTATCTTATGAGAGCTAACAAACTATGTATTCCCAAATCTTCTCTTCGTTTGTTACTTTTGCAAGAATCTCATGGAGGAGGACTAATGGGACACTTTGGACGCGACAAGACATTCGCTACGCTCTCCAAGAACTATTTTTGGCCCAAGATTTTCTCGACGTCTTACATTTCACCAACCGATGCTCTACATGTCGCAAAGCTATGTCTAAAGCTCAATTCCATGGTCTCTATATGCCCCTTCCTATGCCATACCACCCATGGGAAGATATTAGCATGGATTTTGTGCTTGTTTTGCCTCCAACTAGAAATGGCAAAGATTCCGTGTTTTTTGTTGGGGTGATGCTAGGCGTTGGCGGACCGGCACTAGGTTCGGTCGGTCGCCCCGCATCCGTTCGATCACTTGCCCTCCGATGCACAGGATTGCACGCGGACTCGGTCTTCTCTCCTGCACTTTGTGGCCACGAGGCGAGGGGGAAAACAGATACGCGACCGTGCTCACGTACCTCCACGCCCCCACGGACTCAAAGCACCATTGCGCCGCCGCTCGCCGTGCTCACGTACCTGCATGCCCCCCGCGGCCTGGAAGCACCACTGCGTCGCTTGTCGAGCTGGGACGTAGGCTGGATGCAGCTCCCGAGCCCAGGTCGAAGCAAAAGTTGCCCCCTAGACACCATAGTATGCAGCTCCGCTGCCCACGGTTGCAGCTTTGATGGAACATGGTTCCAACCTTCGTTTGTTGTCGTCATCCCCATCTCCGACCTACTCGCAGTTGCCGTCGCCACCACTCACCATCGTTGGTTCGCTATCTCCTAGTTGAAGCTTTTTCAGATGCCGGATGTAGCAAAAAATTACGTACTTCCAGCAAAAAAATGATATGGTTCCAGCAAAAATATTGAAAATTGTTTTCAGTAAAGAATGTTATGATCCAACAAAAACTAAACATAATTCCAACAAAAAATTGACACGGTTCCAGCAAAAATTGAAATGTCAATGCAGCAAAAAATCATGCCGTCCACCGTCGTCCCGGCGCCATCCTCGTCGGTTGTAGAAAGTCAAATGCTGGATCCAGCGAAAATTTGATGTAGCAAAAATCAGAGGTGGTTCCAGCCAAAATTTGATGTAGCAAAAATCATACGGCGACAACACCTCCATCATGTCAATTTGGAGCAACACCCAAAGCTGCTTCCAGCAAAAAAAATCATGGCAGACACAACCATCGCCGACCACCACCGACCACCACCAACCCTCGCCGGTTGAAGCAAACCCTCCAGCAAGTTCCAGCATCGCACCTCATTGTTTGCAGCATGCCCCCCTCCCCCGCGTCGCCGCCGGTCCCATCATTTGTCGTGCTGGACACAACAGCCTCCATCGCGGATAGGCTGCTCCACTGCCGATGAGCTGCCGCTCATAGTAGTGTGTGATGCCATAGCCCTATAGCAGCCTGCAGCGTGTCCCTGTCGTTGATTGACTATTGTGCGGCCTGCCTGGCTTGTCACAGCCATGGAATCAGGGGCGCCGCCGCCCCCACAGGACGAGCAGCAGGCTCGTCGTCGCCATGCAGCCCCGCCACGTAGCATGGGAAATCAGCGAGCTCGTGCATGCCCTGGGTGCTCACGCGTAGTCAGATGTGGGGATGAGGCCACAGGGCACGCGAGATCGAGGGATGCCATGGCAGAGGGACGAAGAAAAAAAGAGATGTGAAGGAGACGATAGACTCGGATGCTCGGTCATGAAAGAGATAAGGCAGGAAGGAGGGAAAGCGGTGGTTGGCCCCACAAGACGCGTGTGGTGGGAGGCAACCGGCGCAACATTTAGTCCGGTCCACCGGGTCTAAACATTTACCTTTTTGTTGTGGACCAATTCTCTAAGATGGCTCATTTCATTCCTTGCAACAAGATAGACGATGCTTCACATGTTGCAAATCTTTTTTCTAGAGAAAACTTGCGCCTCCATGGAGTTCCAAAGACTATTGTCTCAGACCGCGACATCAAGTACTTGAGCTACTTTTGGAAGACTCTATGCGCCAAGCTCAGAATCAAGCTCATGTTCTCTTCAGCATACCATCCTCAAACCGACGGCCAAACAGAGGTGATGAACCGAACACTCTCCACTCTACTTCGTGTGTTCATCAAAAAGAACAAGGAGTGGGAGGAGTGTCTACCCATCGCCGAGTACGCCTACAACCGCACAAGACATTCGACTACTGGAAAGTCCCCCTTCGAGGTCGTCTACGACTTCAACCCTTTGTCTCCATTGGCATTCTTCCTCTACCACTACAAGAGCGCGTCAACATGGATGCCAGTGCCCGAGTGAGCTACCTCAACAAGATGCATGAAGAAACAAGGCACACCATCGAGTGCCAAGTACTACGACTCGCAACCAAGCTCAATATCAACACGCAACCCATAATATTCAACATTGGAGATCTTGTGTAGCTACACCTTCGCAAGGAACGCTTCCCCAATGAACACAAGTCCAAACTTCTACCACGAGCCGGTGGACCCTTCAAGGTGCTTGAACGCTACAACAACAACGCCTACAAGATCGACATCCCACGCGACAAGTACTACGTGAGCGACATATTCAACGTCAAAGATCTATTGATGAGGACATCAATACCATTGTTACACCCTCAGCCCCTACTATTACATATACTGGACCAATTACTAGAGCTCGCGCACGCCAATTAAATTACCAGGTACTTTCGTTTCTTGGTAATGATTCTAATGTTCATGAGATTATGATAGAGGCAAAGGTGTCCCGTCTTTCGATGAGATGATGGATATTGCTTTGGTGGAAGTCGACTTTGATGATCTGACTACGAACGTGCGAGGACGTCGCGCCTTAGCAATCGCTAAACCAATCTCCCGAGGTTACTGACGATGCTGGAAGCACGGTCAGCCTGACCACGAAGGTCTATTCCTGCAAGCAATCGAAGAACGAGCAAGAATATGATAAAGCAATCTGAATATTGCAAATATATATGAAGTATTGATAATGGTGGGGATCCGGAAGCGGTCTTGGTCTGGTCGTTGGACACAAACGAAGTACACGAAGTTGCAATGGCTAACTTTTAACTAAACAAATCCCCAGGAAAAAGCTACTAGATGGATCTACTTATATAGGAGCAAGGGGTGACGGCCAAGGAGGTGGGAGGACGTCCCAAGGCAGCCTAAAACTAACCCTAGGTCGTACAAGGCTCATGGGCCCAAGTGGAGGTGATGCAACACCTTTGGGCTTGTAGTTTGACTCGGATTCTGCTGCAACGTCAGATTGTTTCGTCCGTAACTCAACGCTCCAGACGAATTTGAAGGTGAATCCAATTGGGATGGAAAGAGCACGAAATCTAGTTTCCAACAAAAAAAGAATCACCCAATTCGGAGTCCTTATGGAAAAGTTGTTGGCGTTTTGAGTCAGGTATGTCTGTGCAGTCCGAATCTGAATCCAGAACGTGAGAGACTTAGACTCTATCTTCTCTTGGCCCAAAAGTGACGTGAGAGGACTTTTTGAACACAACCTAAACATCTCCTTTTCCCTTATCTTCATATGTGGATTGTACAAATGTCCCATACACCTGCAATTAGACAAAACACAAAAATGTGTGAAGTATTTTTGTTCTGGATAACATAAATAGACTATTGAATAGTTTGCATTAGAAATCACCTGACAAATATGCATGTATGCAATATTTTTGGTCGTATACAAGGTAGTCATGTCCTCATCATCCTCCCCTTTTTGAAAAGAAAGCCGTCCTCGGCATTGCTTAATCTGGAATGTGGCTAACAAAAGAGACAAGGTGTACATGTTGTATATGTATATGTCATCCATTTTAACTTCCCTTGATTTTTGCACATATGTCACATGTATACATGAGTAACTTTCATTGTTCATAAAATCTAAAGCCAAAAAATTATCACAAGAAGTAGAAGGAATGAAAATATTGCAACTCAGTTTGCACATATAAGTGAAGCTCTTATTCACTTCAAAAGATTGGCAATGTTCATCATTAAACCATCCTAACTTTGATGAATAAACCTTACTTGCATCAAATTTACATGCTACAACATGCTTATATAAGCAAACATGCAATAAGTCATTGGACACAGAATCATCATCAAGATTAGAGGTCATATCAAAATGATTAAACATTGGTTTTTTTGCATCAACAGTTAATTCAATGGGTGCACTCAAAATTGTTGATATTTCAGTTGTTTGATCACATGACACATTCATGATAGTAACAAGAGTCTCTAAAATAGGTGGTGTGCTCAAATCAACAGATAACTCAACACATGATGCATTCAAGTTAACTAGGCATGCTTCATTCTCATGTGAAGTTATATCATCAAGACCTTTACTGTTACCTCGCAGAGATGTAGCTGATGTAGGTACGGATGTTGACAATGTACCATACTCTTGAGATGATATCGCGCTCACAATCTGAGGTGGGGCTGCTCTAGTAGGTGCAATAGTGGAGTAACCAACCGGCGGTGGTGAGCATGAACTGGAATAGTAGTTGTTGTAGTCAGCCAATGCATCCTCCTGTATTTGTCTCTCAAAGGTACAAGCACGGACATACATACCAGTAATGCAACAAGGAATATACTGAAATCTTGCCTGAATATCATGGTTCAAACCACCAAAAAATCTATTCATTGTATCATCCTCAGATTCTTCTATGTCACAATGATGCATATAAGATTTGAACTCTTGGTAGTAAGCATGAACAGTGTTACTGCCTTGTTTTAATTGCTCCAATTTGCTACGCAATTCACGACGATAGTAAGGAGGAAAAAATGTTATCTCATTACATCTTTCAAAACTTTCCAAGTTGTGGGTTGGTTATCAGTGTTTTTCTTACAATGTACACTCCATCAAACAGAAGCAAAACCAGTAAATGCTCTAATGGTAGCTCGTACTCTCTCAAGTTCAGAAAAACCATGGTGACTAAAAACTTGTTCTACTTCAAGCTCCCAAGCTAGATAAATAGCAGGATTAAATCTACCCTCAAATGATGGTAAAGAGATAACCTGACCATATGCTTGTGTGTGTTGTCCCAACTCTCGTGATGGTGAAGATGTGTCCGTCATCCCAGAACTTCTAGCTCTGGAACCTGTCATGATTAGTAGAAACAAGAACCAAAATTCGAGAATAATGTTCCTATGAACTACTAGGATGTGGTTGTAAAGTGCTCACAGTAAAGCAAATATCAATATCTTACAAGTTCTTACCATGCGGCAGGTGGTGACAGGCAACCAGCGGTGTCAAATAACTCCGAAGATTGTGTAAAACGATTGCCAGGGGAACGTACGTATACACGGTGTAGAAATATGTGGAGCTGGGTTGGCTATATATAGTAGCAAAAGATTAGCAATAATCAATTCAGAGATGCAATGTTGAATAAACGCTCAACGACGGTACTGTGCTGTTCCTAGGCTAGACCACTAGAGACGCGAGCCTAGAACACTAATGAGGTCACGTTGTAGCACAACTAGCATCAATAAAGGATATGAAGTAGCTTCGGACAGCAAGATATAAGTGAAGATCACAATAGCAGTAGACCTATTTAGAAGCAGATGTTGAGGTGCCAAATACTGAACTAGCTTCTGCAACTATTTAGATGCGGCTCGTCGCTAGCTTTCATTTGAGTACTCGCGGAGCCAAAACAGACTTCATATGAGGAAGTTATGCCTGTTTTACTGAACAGTGCACAAAACAGATTCCAATCCGAATTCAACTACGAGATTGAGTCTAGATAGATCCGAATTTTGTTTTTTTCTCCTCTCTTTTTTTTCTCACACTTTTTTCCTTTTCCTTTCTTTTTTTTTCTTTGACTTTTTTTTACTTTTTTTTCTCTCGTTTTTTTTCTCTATCTTTTTTTCTCTCTCCCTCTTTCCAAAACAAACTAGATAAGATGTAGATTGGATCAAGCGAAGATGGGAACGCTCTCAACTATGATTATGACAATGAACGGTGGGTAGCACGTGGAGGAAATTGATGTATGGGTGGTGGACAGCGGAAGGGATAACGATGCAGCGGCGACGTGACTAATGTGAACAGAACTCAAAACTCTAAACGACCTAGACACTAAGACCAGCAACTCGACACGACGATGCAACCGATAATTCAACTATGCAAGCAATGAAAAGAAAATTGCAAAGGCTCAGACTGGCTTGGACAAAGGATGAATAGATCTAACTCTTTTTTGTGGATTTTTCTTGGACAATAGGTAAGAAAATAAATCTAATCTAGGAAAACTAGAAATTCTCACCGAGCAACCTGAAAACTGATACCACTTGATAGAGGCGAGGGTCCCGATCTTTCGATGAGATGATGGATATCGCTTTGGTGGAAGTCGACTTTGACGATCCGACTACGAACGTGCGAGGACGTCGCGCCTTAGCAATCGCTAAACCAATCTCCCGAGGTTACTGACGATGCTGGAAGCACGGTCAGCCTGACCACGAAGGTCTATTCCTGCAAGCAATCGAAGAACGAGCAAGAATATGATAAAGCAATCTGAATATTGCAAATATATATGAAGTATTGATAATGGTGGGGATCCGGATGCGGTCTTGGTCTGGTCGTTGGACACAAACGAAGTACACGAAGTTGCAATGGCTAACTTTTAACTAAACAAATCCCCAGGAAAAAGCTACTAGATGGATCTACTTATATAGGAGCAAGGGGTGGCGGCCAAGGAGGTGGGAGGACGTCCCAAGGCAGCCTAAAACTAACCCTAGGTCGTACAAGGCTCATGGGCCCAAGTGGAGGTGATGCAACACCTTTGGGCTTGTAGTTTGACTCGGATTCTGCTGCAACGTCAGATTGTTTCGTCCGTAACTCAACGCTCCAGACGAATTTTAAGGTGAATCCAATTGGGATGGAAAGAGCACGAAATCTAGTTTCCAACAAAAAAAGAATCACCCAATTCGGAGTCCGTATGAAAAAGTTGTTGGCGTTTTGAGTCAGGTATGTCTGTGCAGTCCGAATCTGAATCCAGAACATGAGAGACTTGGACTCTATCTTCTCTTGGCCCAAAAGTGACGTGAGAGGACTTTTTGAACACAACCTAAACATCTCCTTTTCCCTTATCTTCATATGTGGATTGTACAAATGTCCCATACACCTGCAATTAGACAAAACACAAAAATGTGTGAAGTATTCTTTTTCTGGATAACATAAATAGACTATTGAATAGTTTGCATTAGAAATCACCTGACAAATATGCATGTATGCAATATTTTTGGTCGTATCCAAGGTAGTCATGTCCTCATCAGATTATGATGTTGCCTAAATTGGATACATTTGTTTTGCTTACAAATGAAGGGCCTAGCTTGGAGAAGGATGAACATTGGAGCAAGAACACACATGGAGTTGATGGCATGCGCAAGGGGATCAAGAACGGAGTTACAAGTGATGATTTCAGGACTTTAAAGCCGCCATAAGGAGTGCATGAAGCCTTGGACGAAATATACAAGATGCCACTTCATAATATTCGTCCATAGGCTATTCTAGGTGCTGCGTCACCTTATTAATGGGCCAGGCCCATGTATTTTCAAAATACTTAAGTATAGGCTATTTTTAGAGTCTGTATGTGTGGGGAAACAAGAGTTATGGTTGGTTTCGGACCCCACCCTCAAGGGCCACGAAATTCGCCCCTCTTCCTCCATATATACAGCCCTTAGGGCGTCGTTTAGACTTTGAGTTTTGTTTAGATCAAAAGTTCGCCATAGCTGCAACTTTGCGTACTTCGTTTGTGTCCAACGACCAGACCAAGACGTCACAGAACCCCACCTTGATCAATAAAGCTTTCATCTTATATTCGCAATATCCAGATTGCAATCTCAGTTTCTTGCTTGTTCTTCGTTTGCTCGCAGGAAACAGACCCTGATAGAGGCTAAGGTGTCCCAATTTTTCGATGAGATGGTGGCTATCGTTTTCTGTGGGAGTCGACTTTGACGATCCGACTACGAACGTGCGAGACGTCGCGCCTTAGCAATCGCTAAACCAACTTTCGAGGGTTATTGACCACGCCGGAGCACGATCAACCTGACCACGAGGGTCTGTTTCCTGCGAGCAAACGAAGAACAAGCAAGAAACTGAGATTGCAATCTGGATATTGCGAATATAAGATGAAAGCTTTATTGATCAAGGTGGGGTTCTGTGACGTCTTGGTCTGGTCGTTGGACACAAACGAAGTACGTGAAGTTGCAGCTATGGCGAACTTTTAATCTAAACAAAACCCAAAGTCTAAACAACGCCCTAAGGGCTGTATATATGGAGGAAGAGGGGGGAATTTCGTGGCCCTTGAGGGTGGGGTCCGAAACCAACCCTAACTCTTGTTTCCCCACACATACGGACTCTAAAAATTAGCCTATACTTAAGTATTTCGAAATTACATGGGCCTGGTGATAGAGGCAAAGGTGTCCCGTCTTTCGATGAGATGGTGGATTTCGCTTTGGTGGAAGTCGACTTTGACGATCCGACTACGAACGTGCGAGGACGTCGCGCCTTAGCAATCGCTAAACCAACTCCGAGAGGTTATTGACCACGCCGGAGCACGATCAACCTGACCACGAAGGTCTGTTTCCTGCGAGCAAACGAAGAACAAGCAAGAAACTAAGATTGCAATCTGGATATTGCGAATATAAGATGAAAGCTTTATTGATCAAGGTGGGGTTCTGTGACGCCTTTGTCTGGTCGTTGAACACAAACGAAGTACGCGAAGTTGCAGCTATGGCGAACTTTTAATCTAAACAAAACCCAAAGTCTAAACGATGCCCTAAGGGCTGTATATATGGAGGAAGAGGGGGGGAATTTCGTGGCCCTTGGTGGAGGGGTCCGAAATCAACCCTATCTCTTGTTTCCCCACACATACGGACTCTAAAAATAGCCTATACTTATGTATTTTGAAATTACATGGGCCTGGCCCAATAATAAGGTGACGCAGCACCTAAAATAGCCTCGGAACGAAATTTATGAAGTGGCGTCTTGTATATTTCGTCCAAGGCTTCATGCACCCATTATGGTGGCTTCAAAGTCCTGAAATCATCACTTGTAACTCCGTTCTTGTTTCCCTTGCGCATGCCATCATCTCCATGCTTGTTCTTGCTCCAATGTTCATCCTTCTCCAAGCTAGGCCCTTCATTTGTAAGCAAAACAAATGTATCCAATTTAGGCAGCATCATATTCTCATGAACATTAGAATCATTACCAAGAAACGAAAGTACCTGGTAATTTAGTTGGCGTGCACGAGCTCTAGTAATTGGTCCAGTATGTATAGCAGCAGGGGCTGTGGGTGTAACAATTGTATTGATGTCCTCATCATCAATCCTCATGGTTTATATATGCCTTTGCCTGTACCTAGTGTTCCTTGGGAGGATATATCTATGGACTTTGTTTTAGGTTTACCTCGAACAAAGAAGGGGAGGGATAGCATATTTGTTGTCGTGGATAGATTCTCGAAAATGGCACACTTTATACCATGTCATAAAAGCGATGATGCTGTTAATGTTGCTGATTTGTTCTTTCGTGAAATTATTCGCTTGCATGGTGTGCCAAATACTATTGTTTCAGATCGTGATACTAAATTTCTTAGCCACTTTTGGAGATGTTTATGGGCTAAGTTGGGGACTAAACTGCTTTTCAGTACTACTTGTCACCCCCAAACTGATGGACAAACTGAAGTAGTCAATAGAACGTTGTCTACTATGCTTAGGGCTGTTTTGAAGAATAATAAGAAAATGTGGGAGGAATGCTTGCCTCATATTGAATTTGCTTATAATCGTTCATTGCATTCTACTACTAAGATGTGCCCTTTTGAAGTTGTGTATGGTTTCCTACCTCGTGCACCTATTGATTTGTTGCCTCTTCCATCTTCGGAGAAGGTTAATTTTGATGCTAAACAACGTGCTGAATTGATTTTAAAAATGCATGAGTTAACTAAGGAAAACATTGAGCGCATGAATGCTAAATATAAACTTGCTGGAGATAAGGGTAGAAAACATGTTGTGTTTGCACCTGGAGATCTTGTTTGGTTACATTTGCGTAAGGATAGATTTCCTGATTTGCGCAGATCAAAGTTAATGCCACGTGCTGATGGTCCCTTTAAGGTGTTAGAGAAAATAAATGATAATGCATATAAACTTGAGCTGCCTGCAAATTTTGGGGTTAGTCCCACTTTTAACATTGCAGATTTGAAGCCTTATTTGGGTGAGGAAGATGAACTTCCGTCGAGGACGACTTCATTTCAAGAAGGGGAGGATGATGAGGACATCAATACAATTGTTACACCCACAGCCCCTGCTGCTATACATACTGGACCAATTACTAGAGCTCGTGCACGCCAACTAAATTACCAGGTACTTTCGTTTCTTGGTAATGATTCTAATGTTCATGAGAATATGATGCTGCCTAAATTGGATACATTTGTTTTGCTTACAAATGAAGGGCCTAGCTTGGAGAAGGATGAACATTGGAGCAAGAACAAGCATGGAGATGATGGCATGCGCAAGGGAAACAAGAACGGAGTTACAAGTGATGATTTCAGGACTTTGAAGCCACCATAATGGGTGTATGAAGCCTTGGACGAAATATACAAGACGCCGCTTCATAAATTTCGTCCCGAGGCTATTTTAGGTGCTGCGTCACCTTATTATTGGGTCAGGCCCATGTAATTTCGAAATACATAAGTATAGGCTATTTTTAGAGTCCGTATGTGTGGGGAAACAAGAGATAGGGTTGATTTCGGACCCCTCCACCAAGGGCCACGAAATTCCCCCCCTCTTCCTCCATATATACAGCCCTTAGGGCATCGTTTAGACTTTGGGTTTTGTTTAGATTAAAAGTTCGCCATAGCTGCAACTTCGCGTACTTCGTTTGTGTTCAACGACCAGACAAAGGCGTCACAGAACCCCACCTTGATCAATAAAGCTTTCATCTTATATTCGCAATATCCAGATTGCAATCTTAGTTTCTTGCTTGTTCTTCGTTTGCTCGCAGGAAACAGACCTTCGTGGTCAGGTTGATCGTGCTCCGGCGTGGTCAATAACCTCTCGGAGTTGGTTTAGCGATTGCTAAGGCGCGACGTCCTCGCACGTTCGTAGTCGGATCGTCAAAGTCGACTTCCACCAAAGCGAAATCCTCCATCTCATCGAAAGACGGGACACCTTTGCCTCTATCACTTAGTTAACTCATGCATTTTTAAAATCAATTCAACACGTTGTTTAGCATCAAAATTAACCTTCTCCGAAGATGGAAGAGGCAACAAATCAATAGGTGCACGAGGTAGGAAACCATACACAACTTCAAAAGGGCACATCTTAGTAGTAGAATGCAATGAACGATTATAAGCAAATTCAATATGAGGCAAGCATTCCTCCCACATTTTCTTATTATTCTTCAAAACAGCCCTAAGCATAGTAGACAACGTTCTATTGACTACTTCAGTTTGTCCATCAGTTTGGGGGTGACAAGTAGTACTAAAAAGCAGTTTAGTCCCCAACTTAGCCCATAAACATCTCCAAAAGTGGCTAAGAAATTTAGTATCACGATCTGAAACAATAGTATTTGGCACACCATGCAAGCGAATAATTTCACGAAAGAACAAATCAGCAACATTAACAGCATCATCGCTTTTATGACATGGTATAAAGTGTGCCATTTTCGAGAACCTATCCTCGACAACAAATATGCTATCCCTCCCCTTCTTTGTTCGAGGTAAACCTAAAACAAAGTCCATAGATATATCCTCCCAAGGAACACTAGGTACAGGCAAAGGCATATATAAACCATGAGGATTGAGTCGTGGCTTAGCTCTTTGACATGTAGTGCAGCGAGCAACAAAACGCTCAACATCCCGTCTCATCTTTGGCCAAAAGAAATGTGTAGCAAGTATATCCTCCGTCTTCTTGACGCCAAAGTGTCCCATTAATCCTCCTCCATGCGCCTCCTGCAACAACAAAAGACGAACGGAGCTAGCTGGAATGCATAGCTTGTTAGCACGAAACACAAATCCATCATTAAGAACGAACTTGTTCCAAGTTCTCCCTTCCTTACAATTCTGCAATACATCTTTAAATTCAGCATCATGAACATATTGATCTTTGATGGTCTCCAAACCAAATATTTTAAAGTCAAGTTGTGAAAGCATAGTATAGCGACGAGACAAAGCATCAGCAATAACATTTTCTTTTCCCTTCTTGTGTTTAATGACATAAGGGAAAGTCTCAATATGTCATCAAAGTAAACTACCACAAATCGTCCAATGAAAGCACGTAAAACTTCGTTCATTAACCTCATGAAAGTACTAGGTGCATTAGTTAACCCAAAAGGCATGACTAACCACTCATATAATCCAAACTTAGTTTTAAATACTGTTTTCCATTCATCTCCCAATTTCATACGAATTTGATGGTATCCACTACACAAATCAACTTTGGAGAATATTGTAGAGCCACTCAATTCATCAAGCATATCATCTAGCCTAGGAATAAGATGACGATAACGAATAGTAATATTATTTATGCCTCTATAATCAACACACATACGCGACGTACCATCCTTTTTCGGCACTAAAATGATAGGAACAGCACAAGGACTAAGGGATTCGCGTATATAACCTTTGTCGAGCAGTTCTTGTACTTGACACATAATCTCCTTCGTCTCCTCTGGATTGGTACGGTATGGTGCACGGTTGGGTAGCGAAGCACCGGGAATTAAGTCAATTTGATGCTCAATCCCTCGAATAGGTGGTAATCCCGGTGGCACGTCTTGTGGAAAGACGTCAGCGAACTCCTACAAAATGTTAGTGACAGCAGGGGGCAAAGAGGAAGGCACGTCCTCGAATGAAATAATGCCTCTTTGCACACAAAGGCATAGCAAAGAGATTTGCTGAAATCTAGCTCATCAATATCAGATTTGGTGGCAAGTAAACATGCACTTTTCAATTTAATTTCAGAAACAACAGTAGATGGTTTATTATTAGGCTTCATTTGGTGCTCAAATTCTTTTGCCACAATCTGATTTTCACTCTTATTTGTCTCCTGTTTTGCTTTATTAGCTCTATTAATATCATCTTTCAAAATGGAATCAGGAGTCATAGGAAGCAAAGTAATATTTTTATCGTTATGAACAAGAGTATACTGATTGTTTCTACCATGGTGCACAGATTTTTTATCAAATTGCCATGGTCTACTAAGTAATAAGGAACATGCTTGCATAGGTACCACATCACAATCAACATAATCAGCATATGTAGAGATACTAAAATGCACACGAATAGTACGTGTTACCTTAACCTTGCCGCTGTTGTTGAACCATTGGATGTAGTAAGGATGTGGATGTGGTCTTGTGGTGAGAGATAGCTTCTCCACCATCTCCATGCTAGCCAAGTTATTGCAGCTCCCTCCATCTACGATCACGCGAACAGAACGTTCCTTCACAACTCCCTTTGTATGGAACAAATTATGCCTCTGATTTTGCTCAGCTTGTGTGACCTGCACACTCAAAACACATTGAGCAACTAAACATTCATACCTGTCAGCATCTTCAGGAGCCATGTATTGCGTCTCATGATCAGAATCGTCTCCACCGTGTTCGTCACGTGTAATAAGAGCCAAAGTCTCCTCATCATAGTCACTAGCGGACTCATACCCACCATCCTCAGTAACAATCATCACACGCTTAGATGGGCATTCTCTCGCATAATGACCTCCACCCTTGCAACGTCGACAAATAATATCATGTGTTTGCCCTGTTGATGCCATGGATGAAGAAGAGCTCTTTGCAGGCCCAGAAGGTGTGCTCTTGGCAGATAGTGGTGATTGTGCCTGCTTTATTGTATCACGGTTGGAGGTGGCAGCCGACGGAGGTGCCGGTGTAGCAGAACGTGTGGAAGTAGATGATGCACGTGGTGTCCATGATGAAGGTCGACCTGCAGAAAAGTTAGTCCGCGCCAATGCCTGTCGATCCTGCACTTCACGTTCAGCTTTACAAGCAAGATGGAATAAATGAGTGATATTAGTATACTCCTTATACTCTAGAATCGTCTGAATCTCTCTATTTAATCCACCCATAAAACATGCAAGCATAGCTTCATTCTCCTCAACTGATGAGGACATCAATACGATTGTTACACCCACAGCCCCTGCTGCTATACATACTGGACCAATTACTAGAGCTCGTGCACGCCAACTAAATTACCAGGTACTTTCGTTTCTTGGTAATGATTCTAATGTTCATGAGAATATGATGCTGCCTAAATTGGATACATTTGTTTTGCTTACAAATGAAGGGCCTAGCTTGGAGAAGGATGAACATTGGAGCAAGAACAAGCATGGAGATGATGGCATGCGCAAGGGGAACAAGAACGGAGTTACAAGTGATGATTTCAGGACTTTGAAGCCACCATAATGGGTGCATGAAGCCTTGGACGAAATATACAAGATGCCACTTCATAAATTTCGTCCCGAGGCTATTTTAAGTGCTGCGTCACCTTATTATTGGGCCAGGCCCATGTAATTTTGAAATACATAAGTATAGGCTATTTTTAGAGTCCGTATGTGTGGGGAAACAAGAGATAGGGTTGATTTCGGACCCCTCCACCAAGGGCCACCAAATTCCCCCCTCTTCCTCCATATATACAGCCCTTAGGGCATCGTTTAGACTTTGGGTTTTGTTTAGATTAAAAGTTCGCCATAGCTGCAACTTCGCGTACTTCGTTTGTGTTCAACGACCAGACAAAGGCGTCACAGAACCCCACCTTGATCAATAAAGCTTTCATCTTATATTCGCAATATCCAGATTGCAATCTCAGTTTCTTGCTTGTTCTTCGATTGCTTGCAGGAAACAGACCCTCGTGGTCAGGTTGATCGTGCTCCGGCGTGGTTAATAATCTCTCGGAGTTGGTTTAGCGATTTCTAAGGCGCGACGTCCTCGCACGTTCGTAGTCGGATCGTCAAAGTCGACTGCCACCAAAGCGATATCCATCATCTCATCGAAAGACGGGACACCTTTGCCTCTATCAAGTGGTATCAGATTTCCAGGTTGCTCGGTGAGATTTTACAGTTTTTCGTAGTTTAGATCGAGTCTGTTCTTCATACTTATAGTCCACAAAAAAGCCAAAAAAATTAGGGTTAGTTCATCATATCCGAACCAATCTGAGCCTTTGCATAATCTTTTTAGGGTTTTGGTTTGTTGAATTTGCGGTTGCATCGTCGTGTCTAGTTGATGGTCTTAGCGTTAGTCTTTTAGAGTTTCGAGTTCTGGTCATAAGTTGTCACGCCGCCACCGCACCATCATCATCGCCCCTGTCACCTACCACCACTGCTCTGAATCCGTATCCATATACCACCACCAATCCGTATCCATATACCACCACAGATCCATATCCATATTGATAGAGGCAAAGGTGTCCCGTCTTTCGATGAGATGGTGGATTTCGCTTTGGTGGAAGTCGACTTTGACGATCCGACTACGAACGTGCGAGGACGTCGCGCCTTAGCAATCGCTAAACCAACTCCGAGAGGTTATTGACCACGCCGGAGCACGATCAACCTGACCACGAAGGTCTGTTTCCTGCGAGCAAACGAAGAACAAGCAAGAAACTAAGATTGCAATCTGGATATTGCGAATATAAGATGAAAGCTTTATTGATCAAGGTGGGGTTCTGTGACGCCTTTGTCTGGTCGTTGAACACAAACGAAGTACGCGAAGTTGCAGCTATGGCGAACTTTTAATCTAAACAAAACCCAAAGTCTAAACGATGCCCTAAGGGCTGTATATATGGAGGAAGAGGGGGGAATTTCGTGGCCCTTGGTGGAGGGGTCCGAAATCAACCCTATCTCTTGTTTCCCCCACACATACGGACTCTAAAAATAGCCTATACTTATGTATTTCGAAATTACATGGGCCTGGCCCAATAATAAGGTGACGCAGCACCTAAAATAGCCTCGGGACGAAATTTATGAAGTGGCATCTTGTATATTTCGTCCAAGGCTTCATGCACCCATTATGGTGGCTTCAAAGTCCTGAAATCATCACTTGTAACTCCGTTATTGTTCCCCTTGCGCATGCCATCATCTCCATGCTTGTTCTTGCTCCAATGTTCATCCTTCTCCAAGCTAGGCCCTTCATTTGTAAGCAAAACAAATGTATCCAATTTAGGCAGCATCATATTCTCATGAACATTAGAATCATTACCAAGAAACGAAAGTACCTGGTAATTTAGTTGGCGTGCACGAGCTCTAGTAATTGGTCCAGTATGTATAGCAGCAGGGGCTGTGGGTGTAACAATTGTATTGATGTCCTCATCATCCTCCCCTTCTTGAAATGAAGTCGTCCTCGACGGAAGTTCATCTTCCTCACCCAAATAAGGCTTCAAATCTGGAATGTTAAAAGTGGGACTAACCCCAAAATTTGCAGGCAGCTCAAGTTTATATGCATTATCATTTATTTTCTCTAACACCTTAAAGGGACCATCAGCACGTGGCATTAACTTTGATTTGCGCAAATCAGGAAATCTATCCTTACGCAAATGTAACCAAACAAGATCTCCAGGTGCAAACACAACATGTTTTCTACCCTTATCTCCAGCAAGTTTATATTTAGCATTCATACGCTCAATGTTTTTGATGAGGACATCAATACAATTGTTACACCCACAGCCCCTGCTGCTATACATACTGGACCAATTACTAGAGCTCGTGCACGCCAACTAAATTACCAGGTACTTTCGTTTCTTGGTAATGATTCTAATGTTCATGAGAATATGATGCTGCCTAAATTGGATACATTTGTTTTGCTTACAAATGAAGGGCCTAGCTTGGAGAAGGATGAACATTGGAGCAAGAACAAGCATGGAGATGATGGCATGCGCAAGGGGAACAAGAACGGAGTTACAAGTGATGATTTCAGGACTTTGAAGCCACCATAAGGGGTGCATGAAGCCTTGGACGAAATATACAAGATGCCACTTCATAAATTTCGTCCCGAGGCTATTTTAGGTGCTGCGTCACCTTATTATTGGGCCAGGCCCATGTAATTTCGAAATACATAAGTATAGGCTATTTTTAGAGTCCGTATGTGTGGGGAAACAAGAGTTAGGGTTGATTTCGGACCCCTCCACCAAGGGCCACGAAATTCCCCCCTCTTCCTCCATATATACAGCCCTTAGGGCATCATTTAGACTTTGGGTTTTGTTTAGATTAAAAGTTCGCCATAGCTGCAACTTCGCGTACTTCGTTTGTGTTCAACGACCAGACAAAGGCGTCGCAGAACCCCACCTTGATCAATAAAGCTTTCATCTTATATTCGCAATATCCAGATTGCAATCTTAGTTTCTTGCTTGTTCTTCGTTTGCTCGCAGGAAACAGACCCTCGTGGTCAGGTTGATCGTGCTCCGGCGTGGTCAATAACCTCTCGGAGTTGGTTTAGCGATTGCTAAGGCGCGACGTCCTCGCACGTTCGTAGTCGGATCGTCAAAGTCGACTTCCACCAAAGCGAAATCCACCATCTCATCGAAAGACGGGACACCTTTGCCTCTATCAATTTGTCGTCGTTGTAAGGGAGGAGGTCATTATGTGAGAGAATGCAAATCTCCGCGTGTGATGATTGCTACCGCGGATGGTGGATATGAGTCCGCTAGTAACTATGATGAGGAGACTTTGGCTCTTATTACACGTGAAGAACATGGTGGAGATGATTCTGATCATGAGACACAATACATGGCTCCTGAAGACGCTGACAGGTATGAATGTTTAGTTGCTCAACGTGTTTTGAGTGTGCAGGTCACACAAGCTGAGCAAAATCAGAGGCACAATTTGTTCCATACCAAGGGAGTTGTGAAGGAACGTTCTGTGCGCGTCATAATAGACGGAGGGAGCTGCAACAACTTGGCTAGCATGGAGATGGTGGAGAAGCTTTCTCTCACCACAAGACCTGATGAGGACATCAATACAATTGTTACACCCACAGCCCCTGCTACTATACATACTGGACCAATTACTAGAGCTCGTGCACGCCAACTAAATTACCAGGTACTTTCGTTTCTTGGTAATGATTCTAATGTTCATGAGAATATGATGCTGCCTAAATTGGATACATTTGTTTTGTTTACAAATGAAGGGCCTAGCTTGGAGAAGGATGAACATTGGAGCAAGAACAAGCATGGAGATGATGGCATGCGCAAGGGGAACAAGAACGGAGTTACAAGTGATGATTTCAGGACTTTGAAGCCACCATAATGGGTGCATGAAGCCTTGGACGAAATATACAAGATGCCACTTCATAAATTTCGTCCCGAGGCTATTTTAGGTGCTGCGTCACCTTATTATTGGGCCAGGCCCATGTAATTTCGAAATACATAAGTATAGGCTATTTTTAGAGTCCGTATGTGTGGGGAAACAAGAGATAGGGTTGATTTCGGACTCCTCCACCAAGGGCCACGAAATTCCCCCCTCTTCCTCCATATATACAGCCCTTAGGGCATCGTTTAGACTTTGGGTTTTGTTTAGATTAAAAGTTCGCCATAGCTGCAACTTCGCGTACTTCGTTTGTGTTCAACGACCAGACAAAGGCGTCACATAACCCCACCTTGATCAATAAAGCTTTCATCTTATATTCGCAATATCCAGATTGCAATCTTAGTTTCTTGCTTGTTCTTCGTTTGCTCGCAGGAAACAGACCCTCGTGGTCAGGTTGATCGTGCTCCGGCGTGGTCAATAACCTCTCGGAGTTGGTTTAGCGATTGCTAAGGCGCGACGTCCTCGCACGTTCGTAGTCGGATCGTCAAAGTCGACTTCCACCAAAGCGAAATCCACCATCTCATCGAAAGACGGGACACCTTTTCCCCTATCATTATACCATGTCATAAAAGCGATGATGCTGTTAATGTTGCTGATTTGTTCTTTCGTGAAATTATTCGCTTGCATGGTGTGCCAAATACTATTGTTTCAGATCGTGGTACTAAATTTCTTAGCCACTTTTGGAGATGTTTATGGGCTAAGTTGGGGACTAAACTGCTTTTTAGTACTACTTGTCACCCCCAAACTGATGGACAAACTGAAGTAGTCAATAGAACGTTGTCTACTATGCTTAGGGCTGTTTTGAAGAATAATAAGAAAATGTGGGAGGAATGCTTGCCTCATATTGAATTTGCTTATAATCGTTCATTGCATTCTACTACTAAGATGTGCCCTTTTGAAGTTGTGTATGGTTTCCTACCTCGTGCACCTATTGATTTGTTGCCTCTTCCATCTTCGGAGAAGGTTAATTTTGATGCTAAACAACGTGCTGAATTGATTTTAAAAATGCATGAGTTAACTAAGGAAAACATTGAGCGCATGAATGCTAAATATAAACTTGCTGGAGATAAGGGTAGAAAACATGTTGTGTTTGCACCTGGAGATCTTGTTTGGTTACATTTGCGTAAGGATAGATTTCCTGATTTGCGCAGATCAAAGTTAATGCCACGTGCTGATGGTCCCTTTAAGGTGTTAGAGAAAATAAATGATAATGCATATAAACTTGAGCTGCCTGCAAATTTTGGGGTTAGTCCCACTTTTAACATTGCAGATTTGAAGCCTTATTTGGGTGAGGAAGATGAACTTCCGTCGAGGACGACTTCATTTCAAGAAGGGGAGGATGATGAGGACATCAATACAATTGTTACACCCACAGCCCCTGCTGCTATACATACTGGACCAATTACTAGAGCTCGTGCACGCCAACTAAATTACCAGGTACTTTCGTTTCTTGGTAATGATTCTAATGTTCATGAGAATATGATGCTGCCTAAATTGGATACATTTGTTTTGCTTACAAATGAAGGGCCTAGCTTGGAGAAGGATGAACATTGGAGCAAGAACAAGCATGGAGATGATGGCATGCGCAAGGGAAACAAGAACGGAGTTACAAGTGATGATTTCAGGACTTTGAAGCCACCATAATGGGTGCATGAAGCCTTGGACGAAATATACAAGATGCCACTTCATAAATTTCGTCCCGACGCTATTTTAGGTGCTGCGTCACCTTATTATTGGGTCAGGCCCATGTAATTTCGAAATACATAAGTATAGGCTATTTTTAGAGTCCGTATGTGTGGGGAAACAAGAGATAGGGTTGATTTCGGACCCCTCCACCAAGGGCCACGAAATTCCCCCCTCTTCCTCCATATATACAGCCCTTAGGGCATCGTTTAGACTTTGGGTTTTGTTTAGATTAAAAGTTCGCCATAGCTGCAACTTCGCGTACTTCGTTTGTGTTCAACGACCAGACAAAGGCGTCACAGAACCCCACCTTGATCAATAAAGCTTTCATCTTATATTCGCAATATCCAGATTGCAATCTTAGTTTCTTGCTTGTTCTTCGTTTGCTCGCAGGAAACAGACCCTCGTGGTCAGGTTGATCGTGCTCCGGCGTGGTCAATAACCTCTCGGAGTTGGTTTAGCGATTGCTAAGGCGCGACGTCCTCGCACGTTCGTAGTCGGATCGTCAAAGTCGACTTCCACCAAAGCGAAATCCACCATCTCATCGAAAGACGGGACACCTCCGCCTCTATCACTTGTGTGACCGTTTTGGGCTGCAGCCAACTCTCAATAGCTTCAATCTTGGCTTTATCAACTTCAATTCCCTGTGGAGTAACAACATAGCCAAGAAAAGATACTCGGTCGGTGCAAAAGGTGCACTTCCCAAGGTTACCAAACAAACGTGCATCACGTAGAGCAATAAAAACAGCACGTAAATGTTCCAAATGTTCCTCCAAAGATCTGCTATAAATCAATATGTCATCAAAGTAAACTACCACAAATCGTCCAATGAAAGCACGTAAAACTTCGTTCATTAATCTCATGAAAGTACTAGGTGCATTAGTTAACCCAAAAGGCATGACTAACCACTCATATAATCCAAACTTAGTTTTAAATGCTGTTTTCCATTCATCTCCCAATTTCATACGAATTTGATGGTAGCCACTACGCAAATCAACTTTGGAGAATACTGTAGAGCCACTCAATTCATCAAGCATATCATCTAGCCTAGGAATAGGATGACGATAACGAATAGTAATATTATTAATGCCTCTACAATCAACACACATACGTGATGTTGATGAGGACATGACTACCTTGGATATGACCAAAAATATTGCATATATGCATATTTGTCAGGTGATTTCTAGTGCAAACTATTCAATAATCTATTTATGTTATCCAGAACAAAAATACTTCACACACTTTTGTGTTTTGTCTAATTGCAGGTGTATGGGACATTTGTACAATCCACATATGAAGATAAGGAAGAACGAGATGTTTATTTGCTGTCCAAAAAGTTCTCTCACGTCACTTTTGGCCCAAGAGAAGATAGAGTCCAAGTCTCTCACGTTCTGGATTCAGATTCGGACTGCACAGACATACCTGACTCAAA
Source organism: Triticum aestivum (assembly GCF_018294505.1). Classification (NCBI taxonomy): domain Eukaryota; kingdom Viridiplantae; phylum Streptophyta; class Magnoliopsida; order Poales; family Poaceae; genus Triticum; species Triticum aestivum. The sequence goes on from NC_057803.1 coordinate 249,871,494, forward strand.
ACGCACACAAGTTTTTCATACGGACTCCGAATTGGGTGATTCTTTTTTTGTTGGAAACTAGATTTCGTGCACTTTCCAACCCAATTGGAATCACCTTCAAATTGGGTTGGAAAGTGCACTTGATAGAGGCGGAGGTGTCCCGTCTTTCGATGAGATGGTGGATTTCGCTTTGGTGGAAGTCGACTTTGACGATCCGACTACGAACGTGCGAGGACGTCGCGCCTTAGCAATCGCTAAACCAACTCCGAGAGGTTATTGACCACGCCGGAGCACGATCAACCTGACCACGAGGGTCTGTTTCCTGCGAGCAAACGAAGAACAAGCAAGAAACTAAGATTGCAAACTGGATATTGCGAATATAAGATGAAAGCTTTATTGATCAAGGTGGGGTTCTGTGACGCCTTTGTCTGGTCGTTGAACACAAACGAAGTACGCGAAGTTGCAGCTATGGCGAACTTTTAATCTAAACAAAACCCAAAAATAATGTTCCTATAACTACTAGGATGTGGTGGTAAAACGCTCACAGTAAAGCAAATATCAATGTCTTACAAGTTCTTACCATGCAGCAGGCGGTGATCGGCAACCAGCGGTGTCAAGTAACTCCGAATATTGAGTAAAGCGATTGCCAGGGGAGCGTACGTATACACGGTGTAGAAATATGTGGAGCTGGGTTGGCTATATATGGTAGCAAAAGATTAGCAATAATCAATTCAAAGATGCAATGTTGAATAAACGCTCAACGACGGTACTGTGCTGGTCCTAGGCTAGACCGGACTAGAGACGCGAGCCTAGAACACTAATGAGGTCATGTCGTAGCACAACTAGCATCAATGAAGGATACTAAGTAGCTCTGGACAACAAGATATAAGTGAAGATCACAACGGCAGTAAAGATAATGAGGTGAAACAACAGCCAAGCAGGATATATCAACAACTTTGTCTCCAACTTTCCTCTGAAAAAGTTTGTGCCGATTTTTTTGTTTTTTTTTTCTTCTCTTTTTTTTCCTCACACTTTTTTTTTTCTCTCCTTTTTTTCTCTCTGACTTTTTTTTCTCCTTTTTTTTCTCGTTTTTCTCTCTCTTTTTTTCTCCCTCTTTCCAAAACAAACTAGATAAGATGCAGATTGGATCAAGTGAAGATGTGAACAATCTCAACTATTATTATGACAATGAATGGTGGGTAGCACGTGGTGGAAATTGATGGATGGGTGGTGGACAGCGGAAGAGATAATGATGCAGCGGTGGCGTGACTAATGTGAACAGAACTCGAAACTCTAAACGAACTAGACACTAAGACCAGCAACTCGACACGACGATGCAACCGATAATTCAACTATGCAAGCAATGAAAAGAAAATTGCAAAGGCTCAGACTGGCTTGGACCAAGGATGAATAGATCTAACTCTTTTTTGTGACTTTTTCTTGGACAATAGGTAAGAAAATAAATCTAATCTAGGAAAACTGGAAATTCTCACCGAGCAACCTGAAAACTGATACCACTTGATAGAGGCAAAGGTGTCCCGATCTTTCGATGAGATGATAACTATCGATTTGGTGGAGACGACTTTGACAATCCGACTACAAACGTGCACGACGTTGCGCCTTAGCAATCGCTAAACCAATCTCCTGAGGTTACTGACGATGCCGGAAGCACGGTCAGCCTGACCACGAAGGTCTATTCCTGCAAGCAATCGAAGAACGAGCAAGAATATGATAAAGCAATCTGAATATTGCAAATATATATGAGGTATTGATAATGGTGGGGATCCGTAAGCGGTCTTGGTCTGGTCGTTGGACACAAACGAAGTACACGAAGTTGCAATGGCTAACTTTTAACTAAACAAATCCCAAGCAAAAGCTACTAGATGGATATACTTATATAGGAGCAAGGGGTGGCGGCCAAGGAGGTGGGAGGACGTCCCAAGGCAGCCTAAAACTAAATCTAGGTCGTACAAGGGCAATGGGCCCAAGTGGAGGTGATGTAACACCTTTGGACTTGTAGTTTGACTCGGATTCTGCTGCAGCATCAGATTGTTTCGTCCACAACTCAACGCTCCGGACGAATTTGAAGGTGATTCCAATTGGGTTGGAAAGTGCACGAAATCTAGTTTCCAACAAAAAAAGAATCACCCAATTCGGAGTCCGTATGAAAAACTTGTGTGCGTTTTGAGTCAGGTATGTCTGTGCAGTCCGAATCTGAATCCAGAACGTGAGAGACTTGGACTCTATCTTCTCTTGGGCCAAAAGTGACGTGAGAGAACTTTTTGGACAGCAAATAAACATCTCGTTCTTCCTTATCTTCATATGTGGATTGTACAAATGTCCCATACACCTGCAATTAGACAAAACACAAAAGTGTGTGAAGTATTTTTGTTCTGGATAACATAAATAGATTATTGAATAGTTTGCACTAGAAATCACCTGACAAATATGCATATATGCAATATTTTTGGTCATATCCAAGGTAGTCATGTCCTCATCAGATGTACCATCCTTTTTCGGCACTAGAATAATAGGAACAGCACAAGGACTAAGGGATTCGCGTATATAACCTTTGTCGAGAAGCTCTTGTACTTGACGCATAATCTCCTTCGTCTCCTCTGGATTGGTACGGTAAGGTGCACGGTTTGGTAGTGAAGCACCGGGAATTAAGTCGATCTGATGCTCAATCCCTCGAATAGGCGGTAATCCCGGTGGCACGTCTTGTGGAAAAACGTCAGCGAACTCCTGCAAAATGTTAGTGACAGCAGGAGGCAAAGAGGAAGGCACGTCCTCGAATGAAAATAATGCCTCTTTGCACACAAAAGCATAGCAAACAGATTTGCTGAAATCTAGCTCATCAATATCAGATTTGGTGGCAAATAAACATGCACTTTTCAATTTAATTTCAGAAGCAACACTAGATGGTTTATTATTAGGCTTCATTTGTTGCTCAAATTCTTTTGCCACAATCTGATTTTCACTCTTATTCTTCTCCTGTTGTGCTTTATTAGCTCTATTAATATCATCTTTCAAAATGGAATCAGGAGTCATAGGAAGCAAAGTAATATTTTTATCCTTATGAACAAGAGTATAGTGATTGTTTCTACCAT
>NC_057803.1:249874682-249905534 GCF_018294505.1 Triticum aestivum
TGAGGAGTTTTCTTGGCCTCGCTGGATTCTATAGGCGTTTTGTGAGAGATTTCAGCACCATTGCTGCACCTCTCAATGAGCTTACAAAGAAAGATGTGCCTTTTCTTTGGGGTACCGCACAGGAAGAAGCCTTCTCGGTATTGAAAGATAAGTTGACACATGCTCCTTTACTCCAAGTTCCTGATTTTAATAAGACTTTTGAGCTTGAATGTGATGCTAGTGGAATTGGATTAGGCGGTGTGTTATTACAAGATGGCAAACCTGTTGCATACTTTTCTGAAAAATTGAGTGGGCCTAGTCTGAATTATTCTACTTATGATAAAGAATTATATGCTCTTGTTCGGACTTTAGAAACATGGCAACATTATTTATGGCCCAAAGAATTTGTTATACATTCTGATCATGAATCTTTGAAACATATTAAAAGTCAAGCTAAACTGAATCATAGACATGCTAAATGGGTTGAATTCATTGAGACTTTTCCTTATGTCATTAAACACAAGAAGGGAAAAGAAAATGTTATTGCTAATGCATTGTCTCGCCGCTATACTATGCTTTCACAACTTGACTTCAAAATATTTGTTTTGGAGACCATCAAAGATCAATATGTGCATGATGTTGATTTTAAAGATGTAATGCAGAATTGTAAAGAAGGAAGAATGTGGAACAAGTTCGTCGTTAACGATGGATTTGTGTTTCGTGCTAACAAGCTATGCATTCCAGCTAGCTCCGTTCGTCTTTTGTTGTTGCAGGAGGCGCATGGAGGAGGATTAATGGGACACTTTCGCGTGAAGAAGACGGAGGACGTACTTGCTACACATTTCTTTTGGCTAAAGATGAGACGGGATGTTGAGCGTTTTATTGCTCGCTGCACTACATGTCAAAAAGCTAAGTCACGACTCAATCCTCATGGTTTATATATGCCTTTGCCTGTACCTAGTGTTCCTTGGGAGGATATATCTATGGACTTTGTTTTAGGTTTACCTCGAACAAAGAAGGGGAGGGATAGCATATTTGTTGTCGTGGATAGATTCTCGAAAATGGCACACTTTATACCATGTCATAAAAGCGATGATGCTGTTAATGTTGCTGATTTGTTCTTTCGTGAAATTATTCGCTAGCATGGTGTGCCAAATACTATTGTTTCAGATCGTGATACTAAATTTCTTAGCCACTTTTGGAGATGTTTATGGGCTAAGTTGGGGACTAAACTGCTTTTTAGTACTACTTGTCACCCCCAAACTGATGGACAAACTGAAGTAGTCAATAGAACGTTGTCTACTATGCTTAGGGCTGTTTTGAAGAATAATAAGAAAATGTGGGAGGAATGCTTGCCTCATATTGAATTTGCTTATAATCGTTCATTGCATTCTACTACTAAGATGTGCCCTTTTGAAGTTGTGTATGGTTTCCTACCTCGTGCACCTATTGATTTGTTGCCTCTTCCATCTTCGGAGAAGGTTAATTTTGATGCTAAACAACGTGCTGAATTGATTTTAAAAATGCATGAGTTAACTAAGGAAAACTGATAGAGGCAAAGGTGTCCCGTCTTTCGATGAGATGGTGGATTTCGCTTTGGTGGAAGTCGACTTTGACGATCCGACTACGAACGTGCGAGGACGTCGCGCCTTAGCAATCGCTAAACCAACTCCGAGAGGTTATTGACCACGCCGGAGCACGATCAACCTGACCACGAAGGTCTGTTTCCTGCGAGCAAACGAAGAACAAGCAAGAAACTAAGATTGCAATCTGGATATTGCGAATATAAGATGAAAGCTTTATTGATCAAGGTGGGGTTCTGTGACGCCTTTGTCTGGTCGTTGAACACAAACGAAGTACGCGAAGTTGCAGCTATGGCGAACTTTTAATCTAAACAAAACCCAAAGTCTAAACGATGCCCTAAGGGCTGTATATATAGAGGAAGAGGGGGGGAATTTCGTGGCCCTTGGTGGAGGGGTCCGAAATCAACCCTATCTCTTGTTTCCCCACACATACGGACTCTAAAAATAGCCTATACTTATGTATTTCGAAATTACATGGGCCTGGCCCAATAATAAGGTGACGCAGCACCTAAAATAGCCTCGGGACGAAATTTATGAAGTGGCGTCTTGTATATTTCGTCCAAGGCTTCATGCACCCATTATGGTGGCTTCAAAGTCCTGAAATCATCACTTGTAACTCCGTTCTTGTTTCCCTTGCGCATGCTATCATCTCCATGCTTGTTCTTGCTCCAATGTTCATCCTTCTCCAAGCTAGGCCCTTCATTTGTAAGCAAAACAAATGTATCCAATTTAGGCAGCATCATATTCTCATGAACATTAGAATCATTACCAAGAAACGAAAGTACCTGGTAATTTAGTTGGCGTGCACGAGCTCTAGTAATTGGTCCAGTATGTATAGCAGCAGGGGCTGTGGGTGTAACAATTGTATTGATGTCCTCATCATCCTCCCCTTCTTGAAATGAAGTCGTCCTCGACGGAAGTTCATCTTCCTCACCCAAATAAGGCTTCAAATCTGCAATGTTAAAAGTGGGACTAACCCCAAAATTTGCAGGCAGCTCAAGTTTATATGCATTATTATTTATTTTCTCTAACACCTTAAAGGGACCATCAGCACGTGGCATTAACTTTGATTTGCGCAAATCAGGAAATCTATCCTTACGCAAATGTAACCAAACAAGATCTCCAGGTGCAAACACAACATGTTTTCTACCCTTATCTCCAGCAAGTTTATATTTAGCATTCATGCGCTCAATGTTTTCCTTAGTTAACTCATGCATTTTTAAAATCAATTCAGCACGTTGTTTAGCATCAAAATTAACCTTCTCCGAAGATGGAAGAGGCAACAAATCAATAGGTGCACGAGGTAGGAAAACATACACAACTTCAAAAGGGCACATCTTAGTAGTAGAATGCAATGAACGATTATAAGCAAATTCAATATGAGGCAAGCATTCCTCCCACATTTTCTTATTATTCTTCAAAACAGCCCTAAGCATAGTAGACAACGTTCTATTGACTACTTCAGTTTGTCCATCAGTTTGGGGGTGACAAGTAGTACTAAAAAGCAGTTTAGTCCCCAACTTAGCCCATAAACATCTCCAAAAGTGGCTAAGAAATTTAGTATCACGATCTGAAACAATAGTATTTGGCACACCATGCTAGCGAATAATTTCACGAAAGAACAAATCAGCAACATTAACAGCATCATCGCTTTTATGACATGGTATAAAGTGTGCCATTTTCGAGAATCTATCCACGACAACAAATATGCTATCCCTCCCCTTCTTTGTTCGAGGTAAACCTAAAACAAAGTCCATAGATATATCCTCCCAAGGAACACTAGGTACAGGCAAAGGCATATATAAACCATGAGGATTGAGTCGTGACTTAGCTTTTTGACATGTAGTGCAGCGAGCAATAAAACGCTCAACATCCCGTCTCATCTTTGGCCAAAAGAAATGTGTAGCAAGTACGTCCTCCGTCTTCTTCACGCCAAAGTGTCCCATTAATCCTCCTCCATGCGCCTCCTGCAACAACAAAAGACGAATGGAGCTAGCTGGAATACATAGCTTGTTAGCACGAAACACAAATCCATCGTTAACAACAAACTTGTTCCACATTCTTCCTTCTTTACAATTCTGCATTACATCTTTAAAATCAGCATCATGCACATATTGATCTTTGATGGTCTCCAAACCAAATATTTTGAAGTCAAGTTGTGAAAGCATAGTATAGCGACGAGACAATGCATCAGCAATAACATTTTCTTTTCCCTTCTTGTGTTTAATGACATAAGGGAAAGTCTCAATGAATTCCACCCATTTAGCATGTCTACGATTCAGTTTAGCTTGACTTTTAATATGTTTCAAAGATTCATGATCAGAATGTATAACAAATTCTTTGGGCCATAAATAATGTTGCCATGTTTCTAAAGTCCGAACAAGAGCATATAATTCTTTATCATAAGTAGAATAATTCAGACTAGGCCCACTCAATTTTTCAGAAAAGTAAGCAACAGGTTTGCCATCTTGTAATAACACACCTCCTAATCCAATTCCACTAGCATCACATTGATGAGGACATCAATACAATTGTTACACCCACAGCCCCTGCTGCTATACATACTGGACCAATTACTAGAGCTCGTGCACGCCAACTAAATTACCAGGTACTTTCGTTTCTTGGTAATGATTCTAATGTTCATGAGAATATGATGCTGCCTAAATTGGATACATTTGTTTTGTTTACAAATGAAGGGCCTAGCTTGGAGAAGGATGAACATTGGAGCAAGAACAAGCATGGAGATGATGGCATGCGCAAGGGGAACAAGAACGGAGTTACAAGTGATGATTTCAGGACTTTGAAGCCACCATAATGGGTGCATGAAGCCTTGGACGAAATATACAAGATGCCACTTCATAAATTTCGTCCCGAGGCTATTTTAGGTGCTGCGTCACCTTATTATTGGGCCAGGCCCATGTAATTTCGAAATACATAAGTATAGGCTATTTTTAGAGTCCGTATGTGTGGGGAAACAAGAGATAGGGTTGATTTCGGACCCGTCCACCAAGGGCCACGAAATTCCCCCCTCTTCCTCCATATATACAGCCCTTAGGGCATCGTTTAGACTTTGGGTTTTGTTTAGATTAAAAGTTCGCCATAGCTGCAACTTCGCGTACTTCGTTTGTGTTCAACGACCAGACAAAGGCGTCACAGAACCCCACCTTCATCAATAAAGCTTTCATCTTATATTCGCAATATCTAGATTGCAATCTTATTTTCTTGCTTGTTCTCCGTTTGCTCGCAGGAAACAGACCCTCGTGGTCAGGTTGATCGTGCTCCGGCGTGGTCAATAACCTCTCGGAGTTGGTTTAGCGATTGTTAAGGCGCGACGTCCTCGCACGTTCGTAGTCGGATCGTCAAAGTCGACTTCCACCAAAGCGATATCCATCATCTCATCGAAAGACGGGACACCTTTGCCTCTATCACCTAATAATAAACCATCTAGTGTTGCTTCTGAAATTAAATTGAAAAGTGCATGTTTATTTGCCACCAAATCTGATATTGATGAGCTAGATTTCAGCAAATCTGTTTGCTATGCTTTTTTGTGCAAAGAGGCATTATTTTCATTCGAGGACGTGCCTTCCTCTTTGCCTCCTGCTGTCACTAACATTTTGCAGGAGTTCGCTGACGTCTTTCCACAAGACGTGCCACCGGGATTACCGCCTATTCGAGGGATTGAGCATCAGATTGACTTAATTCCCGGTGCTTCACTGCCAAACCGTGCACCATACCGTACCAATCCAAAGGAGACGAAGGAGATTATGCGTCAAGTACAAGAGCTTCTCGACAAAGGTTATATACGCGAATCCCTTAGTCCGTGTGCTGTTCCTATTATTCTAGTGCCGAAAAAGGATGGTACATCACGTATGTGTGTTAATTGTAGAGGCATTAATAATATTACTATTTGTTATCGTCATCCTATTCCTAGGCTAGATGATATGCTTGATGAATTGAGTGGCTCTACAATATTCTCCAAAGTTGATTTGCATAGTGGATACCATCAAATTCGTATGAAATTGGGAGATGAATGGAAAACAACATTCAAAACTAAGTTTGGATTATATGAGTGGTTAGTCATGCCTTTTGGGTTAACTAATGCACCTAGTACTTTCATGAGATTAATGATCGAAGTTTTACGTGCTTTCATTGGACGATTTGTGGTAGTTTACTTTCATGACATATTGATTTATAGCAGATCTTTGGAAGAACATTTGGAACATTTACGTGTTGTTTTTATTGCTCTACGTGATGCACGTTTGTTTGGTAACCTTGGGAAGTGCACCTTTTGCACCGACCGAGTATCTTTTCTTGGCTATGTTGTTACTCCACAGGGAATTGAAGTTGATAAAGCCAAGATTGAAGCTATTGAGAGTTGGCCGCAACCCAAAACGGTCACACAAGTGAGGAGTTTTCTTGGCCTCGCTGGATTCTATAGGCGTTTTGTGAGAGATTTCAGCACCATTGCTGCACCTCTCAATGAGCTTACAAAGAAAGATGTGCCTTTTCTTTGGGGTACCGCACAGGAAGAAGCCTTCTCGGTATTGAAAGATAAGTTGACACATGCTCCTTTACTCCAAGTTCCTGATTTTAATAAGACTTTTGAGCTTGAATGTGATGCTAGTGGAATTGGATTAGGCGGTGTGTTATTACAAGATGGCAAACCTGTTGCATACTTTTCTGAAAAATTGAGTGGGCCTAGTCTGAATTATTCTACTTATGATAAAGAATTATATGCTCTTGTTCGGACTTTAGAAACATGGCAACATTATTTATGGCCCAAAGAATTTGTTATACATTCTGATCATGAATCTTTGAAACATATTAAAAGTCAAGCTAAACTGAATCATAGACATGCTAAATGGGTTGAATTCATTGAGACTTTTCCTTATGTCATTAAACACAAGAAGGGAAAAGAAAATGTTATTGTTGATGCATTGTCTCGCCGCTATACTATGCTTTCACAACTTGACTTCAAAATATTTGGTTTGGAGACCATCAAAGATCAATATGTGCGTGATGCTGATTTTAAAGATGAATGCAGAATTGTAAAGAAGGAAGAATGTGGAACAAGTTCGTCGTTAACGATGGATTTGTGTTTCGTGCTAACAAGCTATGCATTCCAGCTAGCTCCGTTCGTCTTTTGTTGTTGCAGGAGGCGCATGGAGGAGGATTAATGGGACACTTTGGCGTGAAGAAGACGGAGGACGTACTTGCTACACATTTCTTTTGGCCAAAGATGAGACGGGATGTTGAGCGTTTTATTGCTCGATGCACTACATGTCAAAAAGCTAAGTCACGACTCAATCCTCATGGTTTATATATGCCTTTGCCTGTACCTAGTGTTCCTTGGGAGGATATATCTTTGGACTTTGTTTTAGGTTTACCTCGAACAAAGAAGGGGAGGGATAGCATATTTGTTGTCGTGGATAGATTCTCGAAAATGGCACACTTTATACCATGTCATAAAAGCGATGATGCTATTAATGTTGCTGATTTGTTCTTTCGTGAAATTATTCGCTTGCATGGTGTGCCAAATACTATTGTTTCAGATCGTGATACTAAATTTCTTAGCCACTTTTGGAGATGTTTATGGGCTAAGTTGGGGACTAAACTGCTTTTTAGTACTACTTGTCACCCCCAAACTGATGGACAAACTGAAGTAGTCAATAGAACGTTGTCTACTATGCTTAGGGCTGTTTTGAAGAATAATAAGAAAATGTGGGAGGAATGCTTGCCTCATATTGAATTTGCTTATAATCGTTCATTGCATTCTACTACTAAGATGTGCCCTTTTGAAGTTGTGTATGGTTTCCTACCTCGTGCACCTATTGATTTGTTGCCTCTTCCATCTTCGGAGAAGGTTAATTTTGATGCTAAACAACGTGCTGAATTGATTTTAAAAATGCATGAGTTAACTAATGAAAACATTGAGCGCATGAATGCTAAATATAAACTTGCTGGAGATAAGGGTAGAAAACATGTTGTGTTTGCACCTGGAGATCTTGTTTGGTTACATTTGCGTAAGGATAGATTTCCTGATTTGCGCAAATCAAAGTTAATGCCACGTGCTGATGGTCCCTTTAAGGTGTTAGAGAAAATAAATAATAATGCATATAAACTTGAGCTGCCTGCAAATTTTGGGGTTAGTCCCACTTTTAACATTGCAGATTTGAAGCCTTATTTGGGTGAGGAAGATGAACTTCCGTCGAGGACGACTTCATTTCAAGAAGGGGAGGATGATGAGGACATCAATACAATTGTTACACCCACAGCCCCTGCTGCTATACATACTGGACCAATTACTAGAGCTCGTGCACGCCAACTAAATTACCAGGTACTTTCGTTTCTTGGTAATGATTCTAATGTTCATGAGAATATGATGCTGCCTAAATTGGATACATTTATTTTGCTTACAAATGAAGGGCCTAGCTTGGAGAAGGATGAACATTGGAGCAAGAACAAGCATGGAGATGATGGCATGCGCAAGGGGAACAAGAACGGAGTTACAAGTGATGATTTCAGGACTTTGAAGCCACCATAATGGGTGCATGAAGCCTTGGACGAAATATACAAGATGCCACTTCATAAATTTCGTCCCGAGGCTATTTTAGGTGTTGCGTCACCTTATTATTGGGCCAGGCCCATGTAATTTCGAAATACATAAGTATAGGCTATTTTTAGAGTCCGTATGTGTGGGGAAACAAGAGATAGGGTTGATTTCGGACCCCTCCACCAAGGGCCACGAAATTGCCCCCTCTTCCTCCATATATACAGCCCTTAGGGCATCGTTTAGACTTTGGGTTTTGTTTAGATTAAAAGTTCGCCATAGCTGCAACTTCGCGTACTTCGTTTGTGTTCAACGACCAGACAAAGGCGTCACAGAACCCCACCTTGATCAATAAAGCTTTCATCTTATATTCGCAATATCCAGATTGCAATCTTAGTTTCTTGCTTGTTCTTCGTTTGCTCGCAGGAAACAGACCCTCGTGGTCAGGTTGATCGTGCTCCGGCGTGGTCAATAACCTCTCGGAGTTGGTTTAGCGATTGCTAAGGCGCGACGTCCTCGCACGTTCGTAGTCGGATCGTCAAAGTCGACTTCCACCAAAGCGATATCCATCATCTCATCGAAAGACGGGACACCTCCGCCTCTATCACCTTTACTCCAACTTCCTGATTTTAACAAGACTTTTGAGCTTGAATGTGATGCTAGTGGAATTGGATTAGGAGGTGTGTTATTACAAGATGGCAAACCTGTTGCATACTTTTCTGAAAAGTTGAGTGGGCCTAGTCTGAATTATTCTACTTATGATAAAGAATTATATGCTCTTGTTCGGACTTTAGAAACATGGCAACATTATTTATGGCCCAAAGAATTTGTTATACATTCTGATCATGAATCTTTGAAACATATTAAAAGTCAAGCTAAACTGAATCGTAGACATGCTAAATGGGTTGAATTCATTGAGACTTTCCCTTATGTCATTAAACACAAGAAGGGAAAAGAAAATGTTATTGCTGATGCATTGTCTCGTCGCTATACTATGCTTTCACAACTTGACTTCAAAATATTTGGTTTGGAGACCATCAAAGATCAATATGTGCATGATGCAGATTTTAAAGATGTAATGCAGAATTGTAAAGAAGGAAGAATGTGGAACAAGTTTGTTGTTAACGATGGATTTGTGTTTCGTGCTAACAAGCTATGCATTCCAGCTAGCTCCGTTCGTCTTTTGTTGTTGCAGGAGGCGCATGGAGGAGGATTAATGGGACACTTTGGCGTGAAGAAGACGGAGGACGTACTTGCTACACATTTCTTTTGGCCAAAGATGAGACGGGATGTTGAGCGTTTTATTGCTCGCTGCACTACATGTCAAAAAGCTAAGTCATGACTCAATCCTCATGGTTTATATATGCCTTTGCCTATACCTAGTGTTCCTTGGGAGGATATATCTATGGACTTTGTTTTAGGTTTACCTCGAACAAAGAAGGGGAGGGATAGCATATTTGTTGTCGTGGATAGATTCTCGAAAATGGCACACTTTATACCATGTCATAAAAGCGATGATGCTGTTAATGTTGCTGATTTGTTCTTTCGTGAAATTATTCGCTTCCATGGTGTGCCAAATACTATTGTTTCCGATCGTGATACTAAATTTCTTAGCCACTTTTGGAGATGTTTATGGGCTAAGTTGGGGACTAAACTGCTTTTTAGTACTACTTGTCACCCCCAAACTGATGGACAAACTGAAGTAGTCAATAGAACGTTGTCTACTATGCTTAGGGCTGTTTTGAAGAATAATAAGAAAATGTGGGAGGAATGCTTGCCTCATATTGAATTTGCTTATAATCGTTCATTGCATTCTACTACTAAGATGTGCCCTTTTGAAGTTGTGTATGGTTTCCTACCTCGTGCACCTATTGATTTGTTGCCTCTTCCATCTTCGGAGAAGGTTAATTTTGATGCTAAACAACGTGCTGAATTGATTTTAAAAATGCATGAGTTAACTAAGGAAAACATTGAGCATATGAATGCTAAATATAAACTTGCTGGAGATAAGGGTAGAAAACATGTTGTGTTTGCACCTGGAGATCTTGTTTGGTTACATTTGCGTAAGGATAGATTTCCGGATTTGCGCAAATCAAAGTTAATGCCACGTGCTGATGGTCCCTTTAAGGTGTTAGAGAAAATAAATGATAATGCATATAAACTTGAGCTGCTTGCAGATTTTGGGGTTAGTCCCACTTTTAACATTGCAGATTTGAAGCCTTATTTGGGTGAGGAAGATGAACTTCCGTTGAGGACGACTTTATTTCAAGAAGGGGAGGATGATGAGGACATCAATACAATTGTTACACCCACAGCCCCTGCTGCTATAAATACTGGACCAATTACTAGAGCTCGCGCACGCCAACTAAATTACCAGGTACTTTCGTTTCTTGGTAATGATTCTAATGTTCATGAGAATATGATGCTGCGTAAATTGGATACATTTGTTTTGCTTACAAATGAAGGGCCTAGCTTGGAGAAGGATGAACATTGGATTAAGAACAAGCATGGAGATAATGGGTGCATGAAGCCTTGGACGAAATATACAAGATGCCACTTCATAAATTTCATCCCGAGGCTATTATAGGTGCTGCGTCACCTTATTATTGGGCCAGGCCCATGTAATTTCGAAATACATAAGTATAGGCTATTTTTAGAGTCCGTATGTGTGGGGAAACAAGAGATAGGGTTGATTTCGGACCCCTCCACCAAGGGTCACGAAATTTCCCCCTCTTCCTCCATATATACAGCCCTTAGGGCATCGTTTAGACTTCGGGTTTTGTTTAGATTAAAAGTTCGCCATAGCTGCAACTTCGCGTACTTCGTTTGTGTTCAACGACCAGACAAAGGCGTCACAGAACCCCACCTTGATCAATAAAGCTTTCATCTTATATTCGCAATATCCAGATTGCAATCTCAGTTTCTTGCTTGTTCTTCGTTTGCTCGCAGGAAACAGACCCTCGTGGTCAGGTTGATCGTGCTCCGGCGTGGTCAATAACCTCTCGGAGTTGGTTTAGCGATTGCTAAGGCGCGACGTCCTCGCACGTTCGTAGTCGGATCGTCAAAGTCGACTGCCACCAAAGCGATATCCATCATCTCATCGAAAGACGGGACACCTTTGCCTCTATCATCGCGCACGCCAGTTGAATTACCAGGTACTTTCGTTTCTTGCTGACAATTCTAATGTTCATGGGAATATGATGATGCCTAAATTGGATACATTTGTGTTGATTACTAATGAAGTGCCTAGCATGGACAAGAGCGATGAACACTTGAGCAGGATCAAGCATGGAGATGAAGGCACGTGCGAAGGGATCTAGAATGGCGTTTCTAGTGCATTTTTGACACTTTGAAGCCTCCGTGATGACCTACAAGGACATGGACAAAATATACAAGATGCCCCTTCATAACTTCTTCCATAGCTTATTTTAGGTGCTGCACCACCTTATTTTTGGACCAGTCCCATGTAATTTCGAAATACTTAAGTATAGGTTGTTCTATAGAGTATGTATGTGTGAGGAAACAAAGTTAGAGTTGGTTTCGGACCCCTCCTATAAGGGGCCACGAAAGCCCACCTACTCCTCCATATATACAGCCCTTAGGGCGTCGTTTAGACTTTGGGTTTTGTTTAGATTAAAAGTTAGCCATAGCTGCAGCTTCGAGTACTTCGTTTGTGTTCAACAACCAGACCAAGACATCACAGAACCCAACCTTGATCAATAAAGCTTTCATCTTATATTCGCAATATCTGATGAGGACATCAATATAATTGTTACACCCACAGCCCCTGCTGCTATACATACTGGACCAATTACTAGAGCTCGTGCACGCCAACTAAATTACCAGGTACTTTCGTTTCTTGGTAATGATTCTAATGTTCATGTGAATATGATGCTGCCTAAATTGGATACATTTGTTTTGCTTACAAATGAAGGGCCTAGCTTGGAGAAGGATGAACATTGGAGCAAGAACAAGCATGGAGATGATGGCATGCGCAAGGGGAACAAGAACGGAGTTACAAGTGATGATTTCAGGACTTTGAAGCCACCATAATGGGTGCATGAAGCCTTGGACGAAATATACAAGATGCCACTTCATAAATTTCGTCCCGAGGCTATTTTAGGTGCTGCGTCACCTTATTATTGGGCCAGGCCCATGTAATTTCGAAATACATAAGTATAGGCTATTTTTAGAGTACGTATGTGTGGGGAAACAAGAGATAGGGTTGATTTCGGACCCCTCCACCAAGGGCCACGAAATTCCCCCCCTCTTCCTCCATATATACAGCCCTTAGGGCATCGTTTAGACGTCGGGTTCTGTTTAGATTAAAAGTTCGCCATAGCTGCAACTTCGCGTACTTCGTTTGTGTTCAACGACCAGACAAAGGCGTCACAGAACCCCACCTTGATCAATAAAGCTTTCATCTTATATTCCCAATATCCAGATTGCAATCTCAGTTTCTTGCTTGTTCTTTGTTTGCTCGCAGGAAACAGACCCTCGTGGTCAGGTTGATCGTGCTCCGGCGTGGTCAATAACCTCTCGGAGTTGGTTTAGCGATTGCTAAGGCGCGACGTCCTCGCATGTTCGTAGTCGGATCGTCAAAGTCGACTGCCACCAAAGCGATATCCATCATCTCATTGAAAGACGGGACACCTCCGCCTCTATCAATTGTCATAATCATAGTTGAGGTCATTCACATCTTCGCCTGATCCAATCTGCATCTTATCTAGTTTGTCTTCGAAAGAGGGAGAAAAAAAAGATAGAGGAAAAAAAAAGAAAAAGAGAGAGAAGAAAAAGAAAAAAAAGCGTGAGAAAAAAAAAAGAGAAGAAAAAAAATCGGATCTATCTAGAATCAATCTCGTACCTGAATTCGGATTGGAATCTGTTTTGCGCACTGTTCAGTAAAACAGGTGTATCTTCCGCATACGAAGTCCGTTTTGGCTCCGTGAGTACTCAAATTGAAGCTAGCGACGAGCCGCATCTAAATAGTTGCATAAGCTAGTTCAATATTTGACACCTCAAAATCGGCTTCTAAATAGGTCTTTTTGCCCTCTGAAGTTCGTGAACACAGCTTGTTCCAAATTTTCAGGCCAGTTCTAGAATTCTTTGACTCCTCATATCAACTCGGAATTGAGTGATTCTTTTTGCATTGGAAAACTTGAGTTAGTAGCATTCTTTGAAAGAATCTATCAGAAAATTGGCTCAAACTTTTCAAGAGGAAAGTTGGAGAGAGAGTTGTTGTATATCCTGTTTGGCAGTTGTTTTTCATCATTATCTTTACTGCCGTTGTGATCTTCACTTATATCTTGCTGTCCAGAGCTACTTAGTATCCTTCATTGATGCTAGTTGTGCTACGCCGTGACCTCATTAGTGTTCTAGGCTCGCGTCTCTAGTCCGGTCTAGCCTAGGACCAGCACAGTACCGTCGTTGAGCGTTTATTCAACATTGCATCTTTGAATTGATTATTGCTAATCTTTTGCTACCATATATAGCCAACCTAGCTCCACATATTTCTACACCGTGTATACGTACGCTCCCCTGGCAATCGCTTCACTCAATATTCGGAGTTACTTGACACCGCTGGTTGCCGATCACCGCCTGCTGCATGGTAAGAACTTGTAAGACATTGATATTTGCTTTACTGTGAGCATTTTACCACCACATCCTAGTAGTTATAGGAACATTATTTTTGGGTTTTGTTTCTTGTTCTACTAATCATGACAGGATCCAGAGTCAATTCATGGGCTTTGTCGATCGCGGGAGACGTGCCACCACCTTTGCAAATACCACAACCGTCACGAGAGGTGCACAAACATCCAAATGCACATGATCAGGTTAATGTATCTATACCACCATTTAATGGCCGTTTTAAACCTGCTTTATATATTGAATGGGAGTTCGACATAAAAAATATATTTGCTTCCCATAATTTCGATGAACATAAAAAGGTTAAGGTTGCGGTTGGTTCTTTCACTGGTTATGCTTTGGTTTGGTGGAGTGAATATTGTCGGTTACACCCTGATTATATACCTACTACTTGGGATGATTTGAAACTTGCCATGCGACATACTTTCGTCCCTGCTTATTATACTCCTGACATGATTAAGAAGTTGCAACACTTAAAACAAGGTAGTGAAACTGTAACAAAATATTATGATGATTTACAAACTACCTTGTTGCATTCCTCTTTAGAAGAAAGTGAAGATGATTTTATGGATAGATTTTGGGGAGGATTAAACCGTGATATTCAAGAGATACTAATTCATGAAGAGTGTTATCCTATGGACCATTTGTTTCATCTTGCTTGCAAAGCTGAACAGGAAATAAAACGACGTGTTGGCCACGAGGAGAACAAGCGCACGGTGCACATTCCAAGAGTTGATATGATTGTTCCTTCAACTACTAGGCATACTATGACAACCACATCCGTTGTTGTCAGGACTACATCACCTCCACCATGTGACACATCGCCCCCGAGAGTGGCTACATCATCTGAGTTGATCATAAGAGGTAATGACAAAGGTACTGATCTTCCATCTCTACATGAGAATGATGAATGCCTTGTCAATTTGAATGCACCATCTGATGAGCTACCCACTACTTTGATCACACCACCCATTTTAGAGGACTACGTTGATAATTTGACTTTGCCATGTGATCAAACAACTGAAATACCAACAATTTTGAGTGCACCCATTGAATTAACTATTGATGCAAAAGAACCAATGTTTAATCATTTTGATATGACCTCTAATCTTGGTGATGATTCTGTGTTGAATGACTTATTGCATGTTTGCTTATTTAAGCATGTTGTAGCATGTAAATTTGATGCAAGTAAGGTTTATTCACCAATGTTGGGATGGTTTAATGATGAACATTGTCAATCTTTTGAAATGAATAAGAGCTTCACTTATATGTGCAAACTGAGTTGCAATATTTTCATGCCTTCTACTTCTTGTGCTAATTTTTTGGCTTTAGATTTTATGAACTATGAAAGTTACTCATCTATTCATGTGTCATATATGCAAAAATCAAGGGAAGTAAAAATGGATGACATATACATATACAACATGTACACCTTGTCTCTTTTGTTAGCCACATTTCAGATTAAGCAACGCCGAGGACGGCTTTATTTTCAAGAAGGGGAGGATGATGAGGACATGACTACCTTGGATATGACCAAAAATATTGCATATATGCATATTTGTTAGGTGATTTCTAGTGCAAACTATTCAATCTATTTATGTTATCCAGAACAAAAACACTTCACACACTTTTTGTGTTTTGTCTAATTGCATGTGTATGGGACATTTGTACAATGCACATATGAAGATAAGGAAGAAAGAGATGTTTATTTGCTGTCCAAAAAGTTCTCTCACGTCACTTTTGGCCCAAGAGAAGATAGAGTCCAAGTCTCTCACGTTCTGGATTCAGATTCGGACTGCACAGACACACCTGACTCAAAACGCACACAAGTTTTTCATACGGACTCCGAATTGGGTGATTCTTTTTTTGTTGGAAACTAGATTTCGTGCACTTTCCAACCCAATTGGAATCACCTTCAAATTCGTCCGGAGCGTTGAGTTGTGGACGAAACAATCTGATGCTGCAGCAGAATCCGAGTCAAACTACAAGTCCAAAGGTGTTACATCACCTCCACTTGGGCCCATTGGCCTTGTACGACCTAGATTTAGTTTTAGGCTGCCTTGGGACGTCCTCCCACCTCCTTGGCCGCCACCCCTTGCTCCTATATAAGTAGATCCATCTAGTAGCTTTTCCTTGGGATTTATTTAGTTAAAAGTTAGCCATTGCAACTTCGTGTACTTCGTTTGTGTCCAACGACCAGACCAAGACCGCTTCCGGATCCCCACCATTATCAATACCTCATATATATTTGTAATATTCAGATTGCTTTATCATATTCTTGCTCGTTCTTCGATTGCTTGCAGGAATAGACCTTCGTGGTCAGGCTGACCGTGCTTCCGGCATCGTCAGTAACCTCAGGAGATTGGTTTAGCGATTGCTAAGGCGCAACGTCGTGCACGTTTGTAGTCGGATCGTCAAAGTCATCTCCACCAAATCGATAGTTATCATCTCATCGAAAGATCGGGACACCCTCGCCTCTATCATTACTGATCTTACGAGTGCCAAAGGAGATGGTGGAATCATTAGCAATATCATTTCTAGAGCTATTAGAATTCATAAAGATAACTATAGAAATGATCATTTATCTAATGAATTGCCCTCTCTAGGAATTGATCAATCACAAGGTGATGTTGAACATGAATACTTGGATGAGGATGATGATGATGATGATGATGATGGTAGTGACTATGATCTCGATGATGCGATGAGACACTTTGGTCTTATGGCAAATCTTCGCGGCTACATGGCTGGAGGAAAGGAATGGGTCCTTGATAGTGGATGTACTGATCATATGACCAGAGATAAAGACATGTTCCGTAAGCTTGCTGAAAATGACGGCCCTTGAAAGTATGTCACTTTTGGTGATAATTCAAAGGGTAAGGTGGTTGGCCTTGGTAAGGTGGCCATCTCACATGATAGCTCCATACAAAATGTCATGCTCGTTGAATCTCTTGGCTACAACTTACTTTCAGTATCTAGACTTGTTGATTTCGGTTTCAATGTCCTATTTACTAAAGTAGACTGCCAAGTGTTTCGTAGAGATAATCATAAAATGTTCTTTACCGGTATACGTAGAGGAGATCTTTACATTGTTGATTTCACTAAAAAGGCTCAACCTAAAACTTCCTTAATTGCCAAATCTTCTAAAGGCTGGTTGTGGCATAGAAGACTAGGTCATGTTGGTATGCAAAATCTTGATAAGCTTATTAAAGGTGATCATATCCTTGGAATAAAAGATGTCATATTTGACAAGGATAGACTTTGTAGTGCTTGTCAAGCAGGACGACAAGTTGGAGGAAGTCACCATGCAAAGAACATCATGACCACAAGAAGACCACCCGAGCTACTTCACATGGATCTCTTTGGTCCAAATGCCTACAAGAGTCTCGGTGGTAACTCATGTGGTCTAGTCATAGTTGATGATTTTTCAAGATTTACGTGGGTGTTCTTTCTTGATGACAAATCGCAGGTCCAAAATATCTTCAAAAACTTCGCTAGGAAGGCCCAAAATCAGTTTGACATGAAGATCAAGAAGGTTCGAAGCGACAATGGAACGGAGTTCAAGAACGCAATTGTGGACACCTTTCTTGATGAAGAAGGGATTTCACACGAGTTCTCGGCTACGTACACACCTCAACAAAATGGAGTTGTTGAAAGGAAGAACCGGACTCTTATCGAGATGGCAAGAACGATGCTTGATGAGTACAAAACGCCAAAGCACTTTTGGGCGGAAGTGGTTGAGACAGCTTGTCATGCAACAAATCACTTGTATCTTCACAAGCTACTCGGCAAGACGACATACGAGCTCCTCACCGGTAACAAACCCCAAGTTGGATACTTTCGAGTATTCGGCTCAAAGTGCTACATTCTTAATAAGCATCGTCGTTCTAAATTTGCTCCTAAATCTCATGAAGGTTTCCTACTTGGTTATGGCTCAAACTCTCACACTTACCGTGTCTACAACAATTTCACCCGAAAGGTTGAAGAGACGGTAGATGTGAAGTTTGATGAATCTAACGGCTCGCAAGTAGAGCAATTGTCAATTGATGTAGGAGACAAAGAACCTTCGGAAGCAATTCAAGACTTGTCCATTGGCAAGATTCGTCCAACGGAAGTGAAGGAGAGTACCTCGTCCGTCCAAGTGGAAGCTTCTACCTCACGACAAGGTGAACCAAGAGTTGATACGGAAGCATCCACAAGTGGGACACGCCAAGATGAAGAAAACGAGGAAGCGCACCAAGATGAACATCAACAACCCCCTTCTCCACCACGACAAGAGAACGACAACATCAACAATGAAGAAGGCCAAGAAGAAGAACAAGATGAAGAGGATGTTCCACCCCGACCCAAGTAAAAGCTTTCACGAGTTCGAGCAAGAATTGCCAAAGATCATCCCGTCAAGCAAATCTACAATGATATCCAAACCGGGAGAATCACTCGCTCTAAAACTCGTTTAGCTAACTTTTGTGAACATTACTCATTCATCTCTAGCATTGAACCTATGAAGGTTGAAGAAGCATTGGAGGATCCGGATTGGATAAATGCTATGCATGAAGAGCTACACAACTTTGAGAGAAATCAAGTGTGGACTTTGGTCGAGAAGCCCGACAACAACCACAACATCATTGGTACCAAATGGGTGTTTCGCAACAAGAAAGATGAAGATGGACAAGTGGTTCGCAACAAGGCACGTCTCGTCGCCCAAGGCTACACACAAGTTGAAGGTATGGACTATGGTGAGACATATGCTCCTGTTGCTAGACTTGAGTCCATTCGCATCTTACTTGATTATGCTAATCACCATGATATCACCTTGTACAAAATGGACATTAAAAGTGCTTTTCTAAATGGAAAAATCGAAGAGGAAGTTTATGTTAAGCAACCTCCCGGCTTCGTCAATCCTAAGAAACCTAATCATGTTTACAAACTTCACAAAGCCCTTTATGGTCTTAAACAAGCTCCTAGAGCATGGTATAAATGCTTGACCAAGTTCCTTATTGAAAAAGGCTTTGAAATTGATGAGGACATGACTACCTTGGATATGACCAAAAATATTGCATATATGCATATTTGTCAGGTGATTTCTAGTGCAAACTATTCAATAATCTATTTATGTTATCTAGAACAAAAATACTTCACACACTTTTGTGTTTTGTCTAATTGCAGGTGTATGGGACATTTGTACAATCCACATATGAAGATAAGGAAGAAAGAGATGTTTATTTGCTGTCCAAAAAGTTCTCTCACGTCACTTTTGGCCCAAGAGAAGATAGAGTCCAAGTCTCTCACGTTCTGGATTCAGATTCGGACTGCACAGACATACCTGACTCAAAACGCACACAAGTTTTTCATACGGACTCCGAATTGGGTGATTCTTTTTTTGTTGGAAACTAGATTTCGTGCACTTTCCAACCCAATTGGAATCACCTTCAAATTCGTCCGAAGCGTTGAGTTGTGGACGAAACACTCTGATGCTGCAGCAGAATCCGAGTCAAACTACAAGTCCTAAGGTGTTACATCACCTCCACTTGGGCCCATTGGCCTTGTACGACCTAGATTTAGTTTTAGGCTGCCTTGGGACGTCCTCCCACCTCCTTGGCCGCCACCCCTTGCTCCTATATAAGTAGATCCATCTAGTAGCTTTTCCTTGGGATTTGTTTAGTTAAAAGTTAGCCATTGCAACTTCGTGTACTTCGTTTGTGTCCAACGACCAGACCAAGACCGCTTACGGATCCCCACCTTTATCAATACTTCATATATATTCGCAATATTCAGATTGCTTTTATCATATTCTTGCTCGTTCTTCGATTGCTTGCAGGAATAGACCTTCGTGGTCAGGTTGATCGTGCTCCGACGTGGTCAATAACCTCAGGAGATTGGTTTAGCGATTGCTAAGGCGCAACGTCGTGCATGTTTGTAGTCGGATCGTCAAAGTCGTCTCCACCAAATCGGTAGTATCATCTCATCGAAAGATCGGGACACCCCGCCTCTATCAAAAATTGGTAAAATTGATTCTACTCTTTTTACTAAAAGGGTTAACGGAGAACTATTTGTGTGCCAAATTTATGTTGATGATATCATATTTGGTTCAACTAACCCTCATTTTAGTGAGAAGCTTGGAAAGCTAATGTCGGAGAAGTTTGAGATGTCTATGATGAGTGAACTCAAATTCTTTCTCGGTTTGCAAATCAAGCAAACTAAGGAAGGTACCTTTGTCTCTCAAACGAAGTACACCAATGACTTATTCAAGAAGTTTAATATGCAAGAATGCAAAGGTATGACTACACCCATGCCTACTAGTGGACATCTTGATTTGACCAAAGATGGTTAACCGGTTGATCAAAAGGTTTATCGCTCTATGATTGGTTCATTGTTATATCTATGTGCCTCTCGTCCCGATATTATGCTAAGTGTGTGCATTTGTGCACGATATCAAGCTGCTCCTAAAGAATGTCATCTTAAGGCTGTGAAAAGGATAGTGAGATACCTAATCCATACACCAAATTTTGGCATTTGGTATCCTAAGAGGTCCTCTTTTGATATTGTTGGCTACTCCGATTCGGACTATGCCGGAGACAAGGTTGATAGAAAGTCCACTTCGGGTACTTGTCAATTCCTTGGTAGATCTCTTGTGTCTTGGTCTTCCAAGAAACAAAACTAGGTATCCTTATCCACCGCCGAAGCGAAATACATTGCCGCTGGTTAATGTTGCGCTCAATTACTTTGGATGACCCAAACTCATAAAGATTATGGGATATATGTGAAACATGTTCCATTGCTATGTGACAATGAAAGTGCTATTAAGATTGCTCACAATCCCGTGCAACATTCTCGAACTAAGCATATTGAAGTTCGTCATCATTTCATTCGAGATCATGTTGCAAAAGGGGACATTAACCTTAAGCATGTTCGCACCGATAAGCAATTGGCGGATATATTCACTAAACCACTTGATGAGAAAGTGTTTTGCAGGTTGAGAGGTGAATTGAACATCATTGATGCTTCAAACTTGGAGTAGGAAATACATTTGATACATGAGGGGCATGAGCCTATAACTAATCCTCGATATTTCTCTTATGATGCTATTCATATGTCTTGGATATATTTGTACCTTGCATGTTATCTAACCCGTGTAGGTGCTTGGTTGAATCTAAATCTATGAGATTGCAACTCACTCACATCTTGAGCAATCTCTACATCACCAAGTCTCTAAACAATGGTGGTTCAAGACAAGGAAGCATGAAACCATTCAAACATATCCTTTGGCAAATTCCATGTTGAGTCTCATGATTGTCATTTTGGATACACAAGTGCTCTTCCTTGCAAAGCTAACCCATGTAGGTAGATGAACTCAAACTCCAAGTGGTGCTCCCAACCCTTGATGAACTACATCAACCTTGAGCAACCCACACAAGTTCAACTACATGAACAAGATCAACACCACCACCCAAGGTATGTTATTCCATCTTAGAGAAGCTTTACTCCAAGTCATGAGTCAAAGCAACAAGACAAGATGTGAATACATCAAAAGGCTTAAATGAAAAATGGTAACCCCATTTTGAGCTTAAACGATGAGTATGACCTATGATCAAGTGCTCTCACTTGACTCCTAAGTCAATATACTCTAACATAGGTGACTTTGTCACCGACCATTTCTAGATGAAGTTCTCTAGTGTTTCTCCATGCTTTTGCATTTGCATATTTATTTCCCCTTTCAAAAAAAACTTCATCTAGAACTTTTAGTTTCTTTTCTTTCCTTTTTGTTCTGCATTTTCTGCATCCAATTCATTGCAAATCTTTCAGTTGATTCCTTGCATATCCTTGTGAGATCTTACTTGTCTAGTGAGCTGAAGTGACAAGTGGTTTCACTCTGATGAACTCGGTCACACCGGTTTGCTCTCTTCGGCCCAACCGAAATCCTTCAGTGCAACCGAAGCACACAACTCGGAATCACCGATTTCATCACAGGAAAGCAAACTTGCCACTTATTCCTGATTTCTATTTGCTCTAGCTCCACTCAATGATTCTTGTCCTCTGCCAGCATCATATTAGACATGCTGCTTTGCTCTGTGACTCAAGGACCAACCCATTTGTATCACATGTCCAGAAGAGCCCTTCTTGGAAATTGATGTCAAAGGGGGAGAGAGAGATCACATCAAAGCTTAATCCTTCCAATAGGAGGAGAAAGAGAGAGTACTCAGGGGGAGAGAGTTTCTCAACTAGGAGAAAGTAATATCATCAAAGACCCCAGATGCTTGGTGTTCAAGAGGAGAGATGTCACATGTCTTTAAGAGGGGAAAGACATGTTTGGTTGCTTGCTTTAGCTCAAGCTCTGTTGTTTCTTTTTTGTTGCTCTGATTTTCTGTTCCCTATTGATAGAGGTAAAGGTGTCCCGTCTTTCGATGAGATGATGGATATCGCTTTGGTGGAAGTCGACTTTGACGATCCGACTACGAACGTGCGAGGACGTCGCGCCTTAGCAATCGCTAAACCAACTCCGAGAGGTTATTGACCACGCCGGAGCACGATCAACCTGACCACGAGGGTCTGTTTCCTGCGAGCAAACGAAGAACAAGCAAGAAACTAAGATTGCAATCTGGATATTGCGAATATAAGATGAAAGCTTTATTGATCAAGGTGGGGTTCTGTGACGCCTTTGTCTGGTCGTTGAACACAAATGAAGTACGCGAAGTTGCAGCTATGGCGAACTTTTAATCTAAACAAAACCCAAAGTCTAAACGATGCCCTAAGGGCTGTATATATGGAGGAAGAGGGGGGAATTTCGTGGCCCTTGGTGGACGGGTCCAAAATCAACCCTATCTCTTGTTTCCCCACACATACGGACTCCAAAAATAGCCTATACTTATGTATTTCGACATTACATGGGTCTGGCCCAATAATAAGGTGACGCAGCACCTAAAATAGCCTCGGGACGAAATTTATGAAGTGGCATCTTGTATATTTCGTCCAAGGCTTCATGCACCCATTATCGTGGCTTCAAAGTCCTGAAATCATCACTTGTAACTCCGTTCTTGTTCCCCTTGCGCATGCCATCATCTCCATGCTTGTTCTTGCTCCAATGTTCATCCTTCTCCAAGCTAGGCCCTTCAATTGTAAGCAAAACAAATGTATCCAATTTAGGCAGCATCATATTCTCATGAACATTAGAATCATTACCAAGAAACGAAAGTACCTGGTAATTTAGTTGGCGTGCGCGAGCTCTAGTAATTGGTCCAGTATGTATAGCAGTAGGGCCTGTGGGTGTAACAATGGTATTGATGTCCTCATCATCCTCCCCTTCTTGAAATGAAGTCGTCCTCGACGGAAACTCATCTTCCTCACCCAAATAAGGCTTCAAATCTGCAATGTTAAAAGTGGGACTAACCCCAAAATCTGCAGGCAGCTCAAGTTTATATGCATTATCATTTATTTTCTCTAACACCTTAAAGGGACCATCAGCCCGTGGCATGAGCTTTGATTTGCGCAAATCAGGAAGTCTATCCTTACGCAAATGTAACCAAACAAGATCTCCAGGTGCAAACACAACATGTTTTCTACCCTTATCTCCAGCAAGTTTATATTTGGCATTCATACGCTCAATGTATTCCTTAGTTAACTCATGCATTTTTAAAATCAATTCAGCACGTTGTTTAGCATCAAAATTAACCTTCTCCGAAGATGGAAGAGGCAACAAATCAATAGGTGCACGAGGTAGGAAACCATACACAACTTCAAAAGGGCACATCTTAGTAGTAGAATGCAATGAACGATTATAAGCAAATTCAATATGAGGCAAGCATTCCTCCCACATTTTCTTATTACTCTTCAAAACAGCCCTAAGCATAGTAGACAATGTTCTATTGACTACTTCAGTTTGGCCATCAGTTTGGGGGTGACAAGTAGTACTAAAAAGCAGTTTAGTCCCCAACTTAGCCCATAAACATCTCCAAAAGTGGCTAAGAAATTTAGTATCACGATCTGAAACAATAGTATTTGGCACACCATGCAAGCGAATAATTTCACGAAAGAACAAATCAGCAACATTAACAACATCATCACTTTTATGACATGGTATAAAGTGTGCCATTTTCGAGAATCTATCCACGACAACAAATATGCTATCCCTCCCCTTCTTTGTTCGAGGTAAACCTAAAACAAAGTCCATAGATATATCCTCCCAAGGAACACTAGGTACAGGCAAAGGCATATATAAACCATAAGGATTGAGTCGTGACTTAGCTTTTTGACATGTAGTGCAGCGAGCAATGAAACGCTCAACATCCCGTCTCATCTTTGGCCAAAAGAAATGTGTAGCAAGTACGTCCTCCGTCTTCTTCACGCCAAAGTGTCCCATTAATCCTCCTCCATGCGCCTCCTGCAACAACAAAAGACGAACGGAGCTAGCTGGAATGCATAGCTTGTTAGCACGAAACACAAATCCATTGTTAACAACAAACTTGTTCCACATTCTTCCTTCTTTACAATTTTGCATTACATCTTTAAAATCAGCATCATGCACATATTGATCTTTGATGGTCTCCAAACCAAATATTTTGAAGTCAAGTTGTGAAAGCATAGTATAGCGACGAGACAATGCATCAGCAATAACATTTTCTTTTCCCTTCTTGTGTTTAATGACATAAGGGAAAGTCTCAATGAATTCAACCCATTTAGCATGTCTACGATTCAGTTTAGCTTGACTTTTAATATGTTTCAAAGATTCATGATCAGAATGTATAACAAATTCTTTGGGCCATAAATAATGTTGCCATGTTTCTAAAGTCCGAACAAGAGCATATAATTCTTTATCATAAGTAGAATAATTCAGACTAGGCCCACTCAATTTTTCAGAAAAGTATGCAACAGGTTTGCCATCTTGTAATAACACACCTCCTAATCCAATTCCACTAGCATCACATTCAAGCTCAAAAGTCTTATTAAAATCAGGAAGTTGAGTAAAGGAGCATGTGTCAACTTATCTTTCAATACCGTGAAGGCTTCTTCCTGTGCGGTACCCCAAAGAAAAGGCACATCTTTCTTTGTAAGCTCATTGAGAGGTGCAGCAATGGTGCTGAAATCTCTCACAAAACGCCTATAGAATCCAGCGAGGCCAAGAAAACTCCTCACTTGGGTGACCGTTTTGGGCTGCGGCCAACTCTCAATAGCTTCAATCTTGGCTTTATCAACTTCAATTCCCTGTGGAGTAACAACATAGCCAAGAAAAGATACTCGGTCGGTGCAAAAGGTGCACTTCCCAAGGTTACCAAACAAACGTGCATCACGTAGAGCAATAAAAGCAGCACGTAAATGTTCCAAATGTTCTTCCAAAGATCTGCTATAAATCAATATGTCATCAAAGTAAACTACCACAAATCGTCCAATGAAAGCACGTAAAACTTCGTTCATTAATCTCATGAAAGTACTAGGTGCATTAGTTAACCCAAAAGGCATGACTAACCACTCATATAATCCAAACTTAGTTTTAAATGCTGTTTTCCATTCATCTCCCAATTTCATACGAATTTGATGGTAGCCACTACGCAAATCAACTTTGGAGAATATTGTAGAGCCACTCAATTCATCAAGCATATCATCTAGCCTAGGAATAGGATGACGATAACGAATAGTAATATTATTAATGCCTCTACAATCAACACACATACGTGATGTACCATCCTTTTTCGGCACTAGAATAATAGGAACAGCACAAGGACTAAGGGATTCGCGTATATAACCTTTGTCGAGAAGCTCTTGTACTTGACGCATAATCTCCTTCGTCTCCTCTGGACTGGTACGGTATGGTGCACGGTTTGGCAGTGAAGCACCGGGAATTAAGTCAATCTGATGCTCAATCCCTCGAATAGGCGGTAATCCCGGTGGCACGTCTTGTGGAAAAACGTCAGCGAACTCCTGCAAAATGTTAGTGACAGCAGGAGGCAAAGAGGAAGGCACGTCCTCGAATGAAAATAATGCCTCTTTGCACACAAAAGCATAGCAAACAGATTTGCTGAAATCTAGCTCATCAGTATCAAATTTGGTGGCAAATAAACATGTACTTTTCAATTTAATTTCAGAAGCAACACTAGATGGTTTATTATTAGGCTTCATTTGTTGCTCAAATTCTTTTGCCACAATCTGATTTTCACTCTTATTCTTCTCCTGTTGTGCTTTATTAGCTCTATTAATATCATCTTTCAAAATGGAATCAGGAGTCATAGGAAGCAAAGTAATATTTTTATCCTTATGAACAAGAGTATAGTGATTGTTTCTACCATGGTGTACAGAATTTTTATCAAATTGCCATGGTCTACCAAGTAATAAGGAACATGCTTGCATAGGTACCACATCACAATCAACATAATCAGCATATGTAGATGATGAGGACATGACTACCTTGGATATGACCAAAAATATTGCATATATGCATATTTGTCAGGTGATTTCTAGTGCAAACTATTCAATAATCTATTTATGTTATCCAGAACAAAAATACTTCACACACTTTTGTGTTTTGTCTAATTGCAGGTGTATGGGACATTTGTACAATCCACATATGAAGATAAGGAAGAAAGAGATGTTTATTTGCTGTCCAAAAAGTTCTCTCACGTCACTTTTGGCCCAAGAGAAGATAGAGTTCAAGTCTCTCACGTTCTGGATTCAGATTCGGACTGCACCGACATACCTGACTCAAAACGCACACAAGTTTTTCATACGGACTCCGAATTGGGTGATTCTTTTTTTGTTGGAAACTAGATTTCGTGAACTTTCCAACCCAATTGGAATCACCTTCAAATTCGTCCGGAGCGTTGAGTTGTGGACGAAACAATCTGATGCTGCAGCAGAATCCGAGTCAAACTACAAGTCCAAAGGTGTTACATCACCTCCACTTGGGCCCATTGGCCTTGTACGACCTAGATTTAGTTTTAGGCTGCCTTGGGACGTCCTCCCACCTCCTTGGCCGCCACCCCTTGCTCCTATATAAGTAGATCCATCTAGTAGCTTTTCATTGGGATTTGTTTAGTTAAAAGTTAGCCATTGCAACTTCGTGTACTTCGTTTGTGTCCAACGACCAGACCAAGACCGCTTCCGGATCCCCACCATTATCAATACTTCATATATATTTGCAATATTCAGATTGCTTTATCATATTCTTGCTCGTTCTTCGATTGCTTGCAGGAATAGACCTTCGTGGTCAGGCTGACCGTGCTTCCAGCATCGTCAGTAACCTCAGGAGATTGGTTTAGCGATTGCTAAGGCGCAACGTCGTGCACGTTTGTAGTCGGATCGTCAAAGTCGTCTCCACCAAATCGATAGTTATCATCTCATCGAAAGATCGGGACCCTCGCCTCTATCAACTAACCACTCATATAATCCAAACTTAGTTTTAAATGCTGTTTTCCATTCATCTCCCAATTTCATACGAATTTGATGGTAGCCACTACGCAAATCAACTTTGGAGAATATTGTAGAGCCACTCAATTCATCAAGCATATCATCTAGCCTAGGAATAGGATGACGATAACGAATAGTAATATTATTAATGCCTCTACAATCAACACACATACGTGATGTACCATCCTTTTTCGGCACTAGAATAATAGGAACAGCACAAGGACTAAGGGATTCGCGTATATAACCTTTGTCGAGAAGCTCTTGTACTTGACGCATAATCTCCTTCGTCTCCTCTGGATTGGTACGGTATGGTGCACGGTTTGGCAGTGAAGCACCGGGAATTAAGTCAATCTGATGCTCAATCCCTCGAATAGGCGGTAATCCCGGTGGCACGTCTTGTGGAAAGACGTCAGCGAACTCCTGCAAAATGTTAGTGACAGCAGGAGGCAAAGAGGAAGGCACGTCCTCGAATGAAAATAATGCCTCTTTGCACACAAAAGCATAGCAAATAGATTTGCTGAAATCTAGCTCATCAATATCAGATTTGGTGGCAAATAAACATGCACTTTTCAATTTAATTTCAGAAGCAACACTAGATGGTTTATTATTAGGCTTCATTTGTTGCTCAAATTCTATTGCCACAATCTGATTTTCACTCTTATTCTTCTCCTGTTTTGCTTTATTAGCTCTATTAATATCATCTTTCAAAATGGAATCAGGAGTCATAGGAAGCAAAGTAATATTTTTATCCTTATGAACAAGAGTATAGTGATTGTTTCTGTACAGAATTTTTATCAAATTGCCATGGTCTACCAAGTAATAAGGAACATGCTTGCATAGGTACCACATCACAATCAACATAATCAGCATATGTAGAGATACTAAAATGCACACGAACAGTACGTGTTACCTTAACCTTGCCGCTGTTGTTGAACCATTGGATGTAGTAAGGATGTGGATGTGGTCTTGTGGTGAGAGAAAGCTTCTCCACCATCTTCATGCTAGCCAAGTTGTTGCAGCTCCCTCCGTCTATTATGACGCGCATAGAACGTTCCTTCACAACTCCCTTGGTATGGAACAAATTGTGCCTCTGATTTTGCTCAGCTTGTGTGACCTGCACACTCAAAACACGTTGAGAAACTAAACATTCATACCTGTCAGCGTCTTCAGGAGCCATGTATTGCGTCTCATGATCAGAATCATCTCCACCATGTTCTTCATGTGTAATAAGAGCCAATGTCTCCTCATCATAGTCACTAGCGGACTCATATCCACCATCCGCGGTAGCAATCATCACACGCGGAGATTTGCATTCTCTCGCATAATGACCTCCTCCCTTACAACGACGACAAATAATATCACTTGTGTGCCCTGTTGATGCCCTGGAAGAAGAAGAACTCTGTGCAGGCCCGGCAGGTGCGCTCTTGGCAGATAATGGTGGTTGTGCCTGTTTTCTTGTATCACGACTGGAGGAGGCACCTAATTGAGGTGCTGGTGCAGTTGAAGTAGAAGATGCACGCGGTGTCCATGATGAAGGTCGGCCTGCAGAAAAGTTAGTTCGCCCCAATGCTTGTCGATCCTGCACTTCACGTTCAGCTTTACAAGCAAGATGGAATAAACGAGTGATATTAGTATACTCCTTATAGTCTAGAATGGTCTGAATCTCTCTATTTAATCCACCCAGAAAACGTGCAAGCATAGCTTCATTCTCCTCAACCATACCACATCTAATCATGCCAGTTTGTAATTCCTGATAATATTCTTCTACAGAATTTTTCCCTTGTCTTAAACGCTGCAATTTCTGAAGCAATTCACGTTGATAATATGGTGGAACCCAACACGTACGCATAGCAGTTTTCAAAGCAGCCCAAGTAGTTGGAATATGATATAATCTACAATGCTCAGACCACCATACACATGCAAAACTAGTGAAAGCATAAACAGCAGTAGCAACTCGTCTCTCCTCAGGATATTGTAAACATGTAAATCGTTGTTCAGTTTCTAACTCCCAAGTAAGATATATATCAGGAACATATCTACCCTCAAATGGTGGAATATTCAATTTCAGTTTAGGAATATGGACATCATCTCGTACCTGAGGTGGTGGTGCAGGCCTACCATTACGAATATATACCTGAGGTCGACCTGGTGGTGGTGGTGCTGGTGGCTGCACGTAGTTCGGATTTTGATCAACCTCATCCTCATAATCTCCCACATAATCATCATCCCCCTGGGTACCAGCAGCAGCAGTAGCAGGAGCCAAAGAAGCACCAACAGCAGTAGCAGCGTGATGAGGACATCAATACAATTGTTACACCCACAGCCCCTGCTGCTATACATACTGGACCAATTACTAGAGCTTGTGCACGCCAACTAAATTACCAGGTACTTTCGTTTCTTGGTAATGATTCTAATGTTCATGAGAATATGATGCTGCCTAAATTGGATACATTTGTTTTGCTTACAAATGAAGGGCCTAGCTTGGAGAAGGATGAACATTGGAGCAAGAACAAGCATGGAGATGATGGCATGCGCAAGGGGAACAAGAACGGAGTTACAAGTGATGATTTCAGGACTTTGAAGCCACCATAATGGGTGCATGAAGCCTTCGACGAAATATACAAGATGCCACTTCATAAATTTCGTCCCGAGGCTATTTTAGGTGCTGCGTCACCTTATTATTGGGCCAGGCCCATGTAATTTCGAAATACATAAGTATAGGCTATTTTTAGAGTCCGTATGTGTGGGGAAACAAGAGATAGGGTTGATTTCGGACCCCTCCACCAAGGGCCACGAAATTCCCCCCCTCTTCCTCCATATATACAGCCCTTAGGGCATCGTTTAGACTTTGGGTTTTGTTTAGATTAAAAGTTCGCCATAGCTGCAACTTCGCGTACTTCGTTTGTGTTCAACGACCAGACAAAGGCGTCACAGAACCCCACCTTGATCCATAAAGCTTTCATCTTATATTCGCAAT
This sequence comes from Triticum aestivum, assembly GCF_018294505.1. Classification (NCBI taxonomy): domain Eukaryota; kingdom Viridiplantae; phylum Streptophyta; class Magnoliopsida; order Poales; family Poaceae; genus Triticum; species Triticum aestivum. Next base: position 249,904,810 of record NC_057803.1, read on the forward strand.
ATCCAGATTGCAATCTCAGTTTCTTGCTTGTTCTTTGTTTGCTCGCAGGAAACAGACCCTCGTGGTCAGGTTGATCGTGCTCCGGCGTGGTCAATAACCTCTCGGAGTTGGTTTAGCGATTGCTAAGGCGCGACGTCCTCGCACGTTCGTAGTCGGATCGTCAAAGTCGACTTCCACCAAAGCGAAATCCACCATCTCATCGAAAGACGGGACACCTTTGCCTCTATCACAGCGGCACCAGAATTTTGTCCTGACTCACTAGGAACACGCTGTGCTCGTCCATACTGATTCTGAACGGGGCGTAGTTGTTGTTGTTGCAGAGGTGCGACAGGTGCAGCCGGTGGTGGAAGACGCGCAAGCAGTTCATTAAATCTGTTATCGAGCTTTGTTTCGAACGTCTTCTCAAGGCCAGTAATCTTCTCCATGGCCTCTTCAAAATTGTTCAGCACATCTTGCACCTGTTCAGTCATCATTTGCTGAAACTTATCATGAAGCTCCTTGTTCGATAAGTTCTCCCAGTCAATCTCGTCGGCTTGTGATCCTGGCATGGTTAGCAGCAATAGAAACACACAAGAATATGATCCTACAGACTACTAAGAAGTGGTGGTGGTGTATCACAAATCCGTCAAGCAAATCTCAAATTCTTACCAGTTCTTACCCAGCAGCAGGCGGTGATCGGCAACCGTTGTAGTCAAAAACTCTCAAAGCTTGGATAGAGCGATTAC
>NC_057803.1:249905656-249905996 GCF_018294505.1 Triticum aestivum
AAACACACGACGTAGATGTATGTGGAGCTGGGAAGGCTTATAGTATGGTAGCAAAAAGGGTCAGCAATAATCAATTCAGAGATGCAAAGTTGAATAAACGCTCAACGACGGTACTGTGCTGGTCCTAGGCTAGACTGTGCTAGAGACGCGAGCCTAGAACACCAACAAAATCACGGCACGACACGTAAACAAGGGAAAAGCACACTCTGAATTTTTTTTTCGCTCTTTTTTTTGCGCTCTTTTTTTTTGCGCTGCTTTTTTTTTTGCGAAAAATCACTATAATGGCGAGTGTCTCAAAACTCTTCCTAGGTCAAACTGACAGGATGGGCACGAAATTTTT
>NC_057803.1:249907531-249934805 GCF_018294505.1 Triticum aestivum
TAAGGGCTGTATATATGGAGGAAGAGGGGGGAATTTCGTGGCCCTTGGTGGAGGGGTCCGAAATCAACCCTATCTCTTGTTTCCCCACACATACGGACTCTAAAAATAGCCTATACTTATGTATTTCGAAATTACATGGGCCTGGCCCAATAATAAGGTGACGCAGCACCTAAAATAGCCTCGGGACGAAATTTATGAAGTGGCATCTTGTATATTTCGTCCAAGGCTTCATGCACCCATTATGGTGGCTTCAAAGTCCTGAAATCATCACTTGTAACTCCGTTCTTGTTCCCCTTGCGCATGCCATCATCTCCATGCTTGTTCTTGCTCCAATGTTCATCCTTCTCCAAGCTAGGCCCTTCAATTGTAAGCAAAACAAATGTATCCAATTTAGGCAGCATCATATTCTCATGAACATTAGAATCATTACCAAGAAACGAAAGTACCTGGTAATTTAGTTGGCGTGCGCGAGCTCTAGTAATTCGTCCAGTATGTATAGCAGCAGGGCCTGTGGGTGTAACAATGGTATTGATGTCCTCATCACCTATCTTCTCCCAATATCCCATGCAGATTCAGGGGGAGCAAGACATCTAAGGGAAGGAAATCTCTGATTTTATTGCGTATCTTTACCTTTGGGGGCATGTCTATATCCAATGTGGTACTTAGTACTCACTCTACATGTCATCCCAGTCTTGGTTCTCTTGTGGTTTCTCTTGTTTGCTCTGCTCAGTAGGTGTATCTGTGTTATTTAACCTTGTTTTCGCAGGTTCATCCCAGCCTAAGCCAACTCAAGACCACAAGGTAAGTATATGCATCACAGTCATGTGAATGAGAAGTTCTTGCTGATGTACATACTGTTTGCAAGAAGGACTCATGAGCACGAAGGTACATTTCTCACATTCACATCATTTGCTCTGATGCATATAGCCAAGATACATGTAACACATTGCTTACTCTGTCATGTTTATGCATTCACATGCTCCTATATTCAATATTCACATGATTGTGTACATGTAGGGGGAGCCTATGCATGTTACATGTCTTTCCAAAGCCTTACTTGCTATTCTCTATATCTTTATCTAAAGCTTTGATGTATGTTGTCATCATCAATTACCAAAAAGGGGGAGATTGAAAGCACAAGTTCTCCCTGGGTGGTTTTGGTAATTAATGTCAACATATCTCTTGTTGGACTAACACTTTTACCTAGTATGTTTCAGATAAGTTCAACAATGGAGTGGCATGGACTAGAGGATGTGGAACCTCTTCAAGATGCTAAGGACAAAGGATTGGCTCAAGCTTCAAGATCAAGACTCTACATTTTCTATTTTAGTGATCCAAGATCACATTCAGTCTATAGGAAAAGCCAATACTATCAATAGGGGATGAGGTGTTGCTTAATGGCTTGCTTGCTCAAAGTGCTTAGTGATATGCTCCAAAACCCTCAACTACCTTCCCACATCCACATATGACCTAAACCAAAAGTCGAACTCGGCCCCACCGATTCTTTCTATCCAGAGCCACCGAGTTCAGTTAACATAGCCACTGCCAGAAACCCTAATAAGTTCGGTCTCACAGATGGGATCTCGGTCTCACCGAGATGGGCTTGCAAACTCTCTGTTACCTGTTGCAATATTTTCGGTCCCACCGAGATATGCAATCGGCCCCACCGAGTTTGCTTGGCCAACTCTCTGTTTCTCTTATTACCCAAATCGGTCCCACCGAGTTTGAGTAATCGGTCAAACTGAGTTTTGGTTTTACCCTAACCCTAGCACATCGGTTCCACCGAGTTGAACTAGTCGGTCCCACCAAAAATCCTAACGGTCACTAGGTTTACTAAATCGGTCCGACCGAGTTTTTCCCTTCGGTCTCACCGAGATTGGTAAATTGAGTGTAACGGTTAGATTTTGTGTGGAGGCTATATATACCCCTCCACCCACTCTTCATTCGTAGAGAGAGCCATCAGAACATACCTACACTTCCAATACACATTTTCTGAGAGAGAACCACCTACACTTGTGTTGAGGTCAAGATATTCCATTCCAACCATATGAATCTTGATCTCTAGCCTTCCCAAGTTGCTTTCCACTCAAATCTTCTTTCCACCAAATCCAAATCCTGTGAGAGAGAGTTGAGTGTTGGGGAGACTATCATTTGAAGCACAAGAGCAGGGAGTTCATCATCAACACACCATTTGTTACTTCTTGGAGAGTGGTGTCTCCTAGATTGGCTAGGTGTCACTTGGGAGCCTCCGACAAGATTGTGGAGTTGAACCAAGGAGTTTGTAAGGGCAAGGAGATCGCCTACTTCGTGAAGATCTACCGCTAGTGAGGCAAGTCCTTTGTGGGCGACGGCCGTGATGGAAAAGACAAGGTTGCTTCTTTGTGGACCCTTCGTGGGTGGAGCCCTCCGTGGACTCGCGCAACCATTACCCTCCGTGGGTTGAAGTCTCCATCAACGTGGATGTACGATAGCACCACCAATCGGAACCACGACAAAAACCTCTGTGTCTCCAATTGCGTTTGAATACTCCAAACCCTTCTCTTTACATTCTTGCAAGTTGCATGCTTTACTTTCCGCTGCTCCTATACTCATTACATGCTTGCTTGATATGTATTGTGTTTGTTACACTTGTTCTTAAACTCCACTTAAACTTAAGAATTTTAAAAAAAACTGCAACTTTTGGCACTTAGTGTCTAATCACCCCCCTCTAGACACCTCTTCTCGATCCTTTCACCATGCCAAGTATGGCTTCGGAGGCCATGGCGCGAACTCAGCTGCTACTGAGGTTTCCACCGGCGGCCGAGCAAATGGACGAGTGGCGTGCCACCATCCAAAGCCTGCTCAGTTTCGTCGAAGCTGAGGGCTCACGGCGAGCTGGTCCACCATGACCTCCCCAACCGACAGCAACGGCTCATGATGCTAACCGTACGGAGGGGGCCATCCTCACGGTGTAGTCCCCACCGTGGCAGCCATATCGAACACGACCAAATCAGGACCCCAACGATGTCTTGATGGCCTCTTTTGACCCTCGAGCACGTCCAGCCCAACGTCGAGCCCCGGCGGATAGGCGGAGAGGAGACACGCGCATCATCGAGCAACGCCGCGACAACCTCTGCCGGACCGACGGCCTCAATGTCGACGAGCCTGTGCACAACGTTGGCGGGTGCCTACCTTTCAAGGTTGGCTGCCCTGCCTTTACATGAGAGTCGCGGCAAGTCCATTGGTCGTCCGTTCGCACGTTCAACCCAGAGATACTTGAGAAATACGACGGGAGGCTGAACCCGGCAGAGTTCCTGAGCATCTACACCATCATTGTTCAGGCTGCCGGGGAAAGAGATGAGAAGGTGTTCGCCAACTACTTCCCTTTCACTCTCAAGTCCAACGTGAGGTCTTGGCCGATGCACCTACCAGAGAACTCCATTCCGTCATGGGCTGACTTGTGCCATGAGTTCATTGGCGCCTTCACTGGCAGTCATCAGGAACCTGGCAGGCCTAGTGATTTGGAGCTTCTCCAGCAGAAGGAAGGAGAAACCCTTCATAAGTATTTACAAAGATTCAACAAAGTTCATAGAAATATCCCAAATATCCATCCGGTGGCTGTAATAGCTGGCTTCCAGTCCAATCTGCTCAACCACGTATTCGTTCCAAGATGAACGTGCAGTTGCCCAAGACTATGAAGGAGCTTTAGACACTAGTGGATAAGTGCGCTTAGATAAAGGAGGGAAGGAAGTTACCCGGAGAGGAAGATTGTGCCAATGTTGATTCGAAAGATGATGATGAATCAACCAGTCAGAAAAAGAGCAAGAAGCGCAGTAAGAAGCGGAGAGATAAAGCAGTGATGGCCATTCAAGGAGCAGGTACGCCTAGTATGAGCAAGAAGGCCAAAGCTGAGGCCCCTGGCAAGGAAGTTGCCACATGCACGAACTGTCGGGAAGCCGCTGCCACCGAGAAAGCTGGGAAGGGCGATGGGCTGTACTGCAAGATTCATCGGACCAAGGGCCACGACCTTCAAGAGTGTTACCAGGTCGAGCAACTTGTCAAGAAGCAGAGAGCGGAGTATGAGAAGCTTTATAAGGAAAAAAGGTCAGAATATTGTTGGCGGTAAGGGCCGAGGTGGTGAAGAAAATTGCCTCAGCAAACCCTTTTAGAACCAAGGAAAGCCCGCCAGAGGTCGAGAGAAGGAAACCTATAATGTTGAGAGTGATGGAGGGGATGAAGAGGAAAGCAGCAAGCAGGAGCTTTAGAAGGCCACTGACGCCCTGTGCATTGACGGAGGTGCATCTCTACATGCCTCTCACCACCAGCTCAAATGGTGGGCAAGAGAGGTCAATGTCGTGGAACCAGCGCCAGAGGCCTGGAAACCTCTCAAATGGTCCCGTACGCCCATCATCTTTGACGAGGAGGACCATCCTTGTCGTACCACTACGGTAGGGTGTTTGCCGTTGTTGGTCTCTCCAACAATTCGCAACCTCAAGGTCAGAAAGATGCTGGTGGACGGCGGGGCCAGGTTGAATCTGATTTCCCTGGCAGTTATCAGTAAGCTTCAGATAGGAGAGGAAGAGCTAGAGGTTACCGGCATGCTTCAAGGATTTAATCCCTGCAGGAGCCATCCTAAGGGAAACATCCTATCACTGGTAACGTTTGGGGGAGAGCTAAACTACCGGACTGAGAGGATTGTGTTTGATGTGGTTGATCTCCCCCTACCGTACAATGAGATTCTTGGACGCCCGGCTCTGGCTAAGTTCATGGGGGCATCCCACTATGCCTACAACACCTTGAAGATTTCTGGGCCACTGGGAGTCATCACTATCCCATCAGATGAGAAGGATTCAATCATTTGTGTGGACAAGATGTACCGGGACGCGGTCGCATCAGAGGCAGCGGCGGCTCCTACCAAGAAAAATATAGAAAACAAGAGAGATTGTAGGGACTCCGGCAAAGAGTCCGGGAAGCGTGGCGCCACCGAGTGCACGACACCCGTTGACGACGTGTCGGGGTGTTCTAACAGCAAGAGATCCAAGGTCGCTGCACCCCAAGTAAAGAAGGTCCCGACAGGGCTGGCTGGCGTTGATGGTACTCTTACTATCGGTGTCACCCTCGATGACAAATAGGAAAGTGCGCTCGTTGCCTTCCTGCGGGTGAATATCGCTGTGTTTGCCTGGCAACCATCTGATATCCCCGGTGTTCCCAGGGACGTAATTGAGCACCACCTTGTTGTCTGCCCACATGCCCAACCTGTCAAGCAGAATGTCCGGAAGCAAACCTTGGAGAGGCAGCAGTTTATTCCAGAAGAGATCAAGAAGCTTGAGGCAGCTGGTTTGGTCAGAGGAGTATTGCACCCCATGTGGTTGGCAAATCTAGTGGTAGTCCGGAAGGCTAACGGGAAGTGGAGGCTTTGCATAAATTTCACAGATCTCAACAAGGCTTGCCCGAAAGACCCATTTCCCTTGCCGCGCATCGACCAGATTATGGATTCCACTTGAGGTTGTGATTTGCTCTCCTTTCTGGATGCATATTATGCGTATCACCAAATCTTCATGTCCTACGAAGACGAAGAGTAGACGTCGTTCATCACTCCATGTTGTACGTACTACTTTGTTCGCATGCCATTCAGATTGAAGAGTGTCGGATATACTTTTGCAAGGGCAGTCCAGATTGGTTTTGAGCCACAGTTTCACAGAAACATAGAAGCTTATATGGATGATATTGTGGTCAAGACCAAGGATAAGGCCATCCTTATTCAGGATTTGAAGGAAACATTTGCCAATCTACGCAAGATCAAATTGAAGCTCAACCCAGAGAAGTGTGTGTTTGGTGTTCCCTCCGGGAAGTTGCTTGGTTTCTTTGTATCCCATCGCGGGATCGAAGCCAATCCCGACAAGATCAAGGCCATCGAGCAGATCCAAGCGCCAAGGATAGTCAAAGATGTGAGGCGTCTGGCGGGATGTGTTGCCGCGCTAAGCAGATTCATCTCCAAGTCCGCCGAGCACGCCCTGCCGTTCTTCAAAATCTTGAAGAAGGCCGGCCCTATGAAGTGGACCCCAGAAGAAGATGCATCTTTGCAAGAGTTGAAAGATTATTTGTCCTCTGTGCCTACATTGGTTGCTCCCAAACCTCAGGAGCCGTTATTGATATACTTTGCGGCAACCAACCAAGTGGTCAGTGTGGCCCTGGTAGCGCAGCGGGAAGTGGATGAGGCATAAAGTGAGAAGAGACTAGCAGAATCAAAGAAGGATAAGGACAATAATGAGCACGACAACGAGAGCGACCCCAGGGACGCGACAAGGAAGAAAGTGGTGCAGCGCCTAGTGTACTTCGTCAGCTCCTTGTTACAGGGGGGCAGATCGAGGTACTCTGGCATGCAGAAGTTCATCTTCAGTCTCATCATGGCCTCAAGGAAACTTTGCCACTACTTCCAAGCCCATCAGATCAGGGTTGTTACTCGTTTTCCATTGCAAAGAATACTCCAAAACCCTGAGGCTACCGGTCGAATAGTGGAGTGGGCTTTGTAGTTATCCAGCTTTGGTTTGAAGTTTGAGAGCACATCAACTATTCAGAGCAGGGCGTTGGCAGAGTTTATTGCGGATTGGAAGCCAACCCCTGATGAGGAAGTGACAGAAACAGTTATTCCCGGCAAGGAATCGCCCCAAGAATGGATTATGTATTTCGATGTTGCTTTTTCCCTACAAGGTGCAGGAGCTGGCGTGCTTCTGGTCACCCCCTGTGATAGAGGCAAGGGTGTCCCATCTTTCGATGAGATGATGGATATCGCTTTGGTGGAAGTCGACTTTGACGATCCGACTACGAACGTGCGAGGATGTCGCGCCTTAGCAATCGCTAAACCAACTCCGAGAGGTTATTGACCACGCCGGAGCACGATCAACCTGACCACGAGGGTCTGTTTCCTGCGAGCAAACGAAGAACAAGCAAGAAACTGAGATTGCAATCTGGATATTGCGAATATAAGATGAAAGCTTTATTGATCAAGGTGGGGTTCTCTGACGCCTTTGTCTGGTCGTTGAACACAAACGAAGTACGCGAAGTTGCAGCTATGGCGAACTTTTAATCTAAACAAAACCCAAAGTCTAAACGATGCCCTAAGGGCTGTATATATGGAGGAAGAGGGGGGAATTTCGTGGCCCTTGGTGGAGGGGTCCGAAATCAACCCTATCTCTTGTTTCCCCACACATACGGACTCTAAAAATAGCCTATAGTTATGTATTTCGAAATTACATGGGCCTGGCCCAATAATAAGGTGACGCGGCACCTAAAATAGCCTCGGGACGAAATTTATGAAGTGGCATCTTGTATATTTCGTCCAAGGCTTCATGCACCCATTATGGTGGCTTCAAAGTCCTGAAATCATCACTTGTAACTCCGTTCTTGTTCCCCTTGCGCATGCCATCATCTCCATGCTTGTTCTTGCTCCAATGTTCATCCTTCTCCAAGCTAGGCCCTTCATTTGTAAGCAAAACAAATGTATCCAATTTAGGCAGCATCATATTCTCATGAACATTAGAATCATTACCAAGAAACAAAAGTACCTGGTAATTTAGTTGGCGTGCACGAGCTCTAGTAATTGGTCCAGTATGTATAGCAGCAGGGGCTGTGGGTGTAACAATTGTATTGATGTCCTCATCAAGATGGCAGCGGTGGTGGATAAGCGGCGGTGGTAGATGGCAGGGGCGATGATGATGGTGCGGCGGCGGCGTGACAACTTATGACCAGAACTCGAAACTCTAAAAGACTAGACTCTAAGACCAGCAACTAGACACGACGATGCAACCGCAAATTCAACAAAGCAAAACCCTAAAAAGATTATGCAAAGGCTCAGATTGGTGCGGATATGATGAACTAACCCTAATTGTTTTTTGTGGCTTTTTCGTGGACTGTAGGTATGAAGAACAGACTCGATCTAAACTACGAAAAACTATAAAATCTCACCGAACAACCTGGAAATCTGATACCACTTGATAGAGGCAAAGGTGTCCCGTCTTTCAATGAGATGATGGATATCGCTTTGGTGGAAGTCGACTTTGACGATCCGACTACGAACGTGCGAGGACGTCGCGCCTTAGCAACCGCTAAACCAACTCCGAGAGGTTATTGACCACGCCGGAGCACGATCATCCTGACCACGAGGGTCTGTTTCCTGCTAGCAAATGAAGAACAAGCAAGAAACTGAGATTGCAATCTGGATATTGCGAATATAAGATGAAAGCTTTATTGATCAAGGTGGGGTTCTGTGACGCCTTTGTCTGGTCTCACAGAACCCCACCTTGATCAATAAAGCTTTCATCTTATATTCGCAATATCCAGATTGCAATCTCAGTTTCTTGCTTGTTCTTCGTTTGCTCGCAGGAAACAGACCCTCGTGGTCAGGTTGATCGTGCTCCGGCGTGGTCAATAACCTCTCGGAGTTGGTTTAGCGATTGCTAAGGCGCGACGTCCTCGCACGTTCGTAGTCGGATCGTCAAAGTCGACTGCCACCAAAGCGATATCCATCATCTCATTGAAAGACGGGACACCTTTGCCTCTATCAGTTTTGGGCTGAGGCCCATGTACCCCTTCGTCCCCCTAGCCTATATAAACGACTCCCCCTCCACTTTTCTTGGGTTAGCAAAGGATTAGCTCTTTTGAGAGATAGAGCTTTGCTCATCCATTTTATACCTTCTCCATCGGAGTTCACGACCTCTACGGAGAAGATCCCCAAGTGGATTCAAGACCCCTCATGGTAAGACCCCTCAAGGCCTCCTCACGGAGATGAACTAGTTACCTTTGTATCATCCTTTGTTGCGTTTGCATCATGTATCACTTGTATTGTTCATGGATATAGCACATGTGTGACCACTTCTTGTTGATTAGAGTTATTCCTCTCATTTCCCCTCGTGTTCTTTGCGGGATCCCCTCCATTTCATGAAAGATCACACATCTAGGGTTCTATCCTACATCATCTTGGTATCATGAGCCTAGGCTGATCATGTTGGAGCCCCTACCCCTCTTTTTCAAGCCTAATTTTGTTGTGTTCTTCCCTAAATTTCGAAAATCCCCACGAAAAAATAGCCCCCAATTTTTTGTGTGATTTGTTGGTTTGATGAAGTTTTGTTGATTTTGATCCATGGATTCTTTGTGTTGCAAGTGGATTTAGCATTTCCCCACAATATTCCCCACGAAACCCATCAAAAATCCTCGAATTTTTCGCCGTTTTCGACTTCATCCCGAGCCATCCCCGTGTGCAGTTGACCTGCCCGGATCATCCGGACCCGCCCGGATCATCCGACTCCTAGCCCGGATCATCTGGCTACCTCTGCCGAAACTGCATTTTCTACAGTTTTTTCCACCGCCACATACGCCTCTGCATACCCACTTTGACCACCACCTCCTATCTTCCGCCAACCCCTCGACATATACATCCGTACCACCGTTTCCGCTGCCACCATTTGACTTTGGTTTTTAGAATTTGAGTTGCGGTTCATCATGTCCTAGGGTGCTTAGGCTAACTAGGAACGGTTCGACATTGACATCAACGCAGATCATCTTCGCCACGGACTCGTCATCAACAACAACCGCTCAACCATTTTGACACCCTCAACCGTAATCAAGGACGGTAACTTTGATGACATCTTTGTCTACTCCTTGACATTACATTGATAACCCCATAGCACATTTTTCTTTACCTTCCTGTCGAGACTAGCCATTCGAGTATTGTCGGCAATGTTACTTGTGCACATTAGTGATCATGGTTCCCATTTGATACATACCATATCATCTTGGTATAAGTATCTTGATATCATCTCTTGTGTCACAAGGTTTTCACCGCATATACACAATTGCTATCTTGGATCGTGAAGTTTTGCATAAGTGTCCAAGGAAAGAGCTCAAAAGAGAAAGAGCCAAATAAGCTTTTAAGCAAAAGAAAACATAATAGCTTTTAAGCAAGAACCATAGCATCATACTACATTAAGATTGTCATACTCGATCATCTTGGATCATATCACCGGAACATCATACATATATCATACTTGGGATAGAAGTCGTTGCATTTTTGCTACATAGGTTGTGCACAAGTCTCTTATCCGCCTATTATGAAATCGCGCTAGCGTCTCTCTAGTGTTCTTCAACAAGACCATTCTCCATGGATTCCACATTTTGAGCTCATTTTTGGTTGCACGACCCCACTTATCTATCCGTGTGTGTGTTTCCGTGTAGCATATCTTGTTATTGGTCTACTTGTTGAATTTGTGAATTTGTGAATCTTTTTCAACATCATTGAGTCTCTCTAACAACTGCATAAATTTTGTGCCACCATCCTAACCAAGACCCACCATAAGCTTTATTTGTGTAGGTGTGAGAGATTGACAAGGTATGGTACCAATTGTGCTATCTCCTTGCTACACTATTGAGTGATCATTGATCCATTCTCAACATCGGTCAAGGTACATTTGGTATAGTTGCTTTCTTCTTCCACTCACATATTTGCTTGGAATGATGGATAGGCCAACTACTTCTACCAACCCACTTTTCATCGAGCAAGACGAGGACCCAAACACCTACGTCACCAAGAACCAACTCTTCGGCGCACAAAGAGCGTTGCATCAAGAACAACAAGCATTTAGCGACCGCATCGACAATCTTGCCACCGACTTGCGACTCTCCAAGAAACATACAAGAGACTACTTCGGCAATAAGCTCGATGAATAAAAGCAGGAAAACAATGCAAGAATGGAAAAGATTTGTGCCTTGTTGGTCAGCCGCTCTTCTACCACGTTGATGAGGACATCAATACAATTGTTACACCCACAGCCCCTGCTGCTATACATACTGGACCAATTACTAGAGCTCGTGCACGCCAACTAAATTACCAGGTACTTTCGTTTCTTGGTAATGATTCTAATGTTCATGAGAATATGATGCTGCCTAAATTGGATACATTTGTTTTGCTTACAAATGAAGGGCCTACCTTGGAGAAGGATGAACATTGGAGCAAGAACAAGCATGGAGATGATGGCATGCGCAAGGGGAACAAGAACGGAGTTACAAGTGATGATTCCAGGACTTTGAAGCCACCATAATGGGTGCATGAAGCCTTGGACGAAATATACAAGATGCCACTTCATAAATTTCGTCCCGAGGCTATTTTAGGTGCTGCGTCACCTTATTATTGGGCCAGGCCCATGTAATTTCGAAATACATAAGTATAGGCTATTTTTAGAGTCCGTATGTGTGGGGAAACAAGAGATAGGGTTGATTTCGTACCCCTCCACCAAGGGCCACGAAATTCCCCCCTCTTCCTCCATATATACAGCCCTTAGGGCATCGTTTAGACTTTGGGTTTTGTTTAGATTAAAAGTTCGCCATAGCTGCAACTTCGCGTACTTCGTTTGTGTTCAACGACCAGACAAAGGCGTCACAGAACCCCACCTTGATCAATAAAGCTTTCATCTTATATTCGCAATATCCAGATTGCAATCTTAGTTTCTTGCTTGTTCTTTCGTTTGCTCGCAGGAAACAGACCCTCGTGGTCAGGTTGATCGTGCTCTGGCGTGGTCAATAACCTCTCGGAGTTGGTTTAGCGATTGCTAAGGCGCGACGTCCTCGCACGTTCGTAGTCGGATCGTCAAAGTCGACTTCCACCAAAGCGAAATCCACCATCTCATCGAAAGACGGGACACCTTTGCCTCTATCACACGTTGTCATATTCAAGACAGAGCCGCTCAAGTCGACACTCCGACGACACCTTCTCCGGCTCAAGTACACCGACATTAAACACTCTTCGACGAGTCGCACGCCAAGACCGTCAAGCAAACCGCAATCCTCTACATGGCAATCGCCCACAAGTACAACTTGACGAGCAAGAACATCGGCATCATCAAAATTAAGCTACCTTTGCGCAAGCACAAGAACGGCAACGCGTACGCCAACAAGAGGAAGAGGGAGAACGCCAACACCAAGACGCACAAGATGCCGAGCCACAACATCGACAACAACAAGGACGAGAAGCTCAAGGACTTAAGGCGCAACGTGCCCTCCAAGACACAAGTCGCGCCGTTGGCACACGCAACCGACAAGCTCGTGAGCAAGACGAAGCACTTTGGGACGAAGTTCAAGAAAGGAACTATCAAGCATGATTGCACCGATAAGTTCCACACGCTCCTCCACAAGCTAGACAAGAACCACAAGTTCGCCAAGAGCAACAAGACAATGGGAATCCTCCTCGCTAAGAGCAAGTTGAGGGAGACAATCCTCCTCATCAAGGACGTTATCACCCTCGACCCCAACACAATGAAGAGCAACGCTACGGCAAACTCAGGTTCACCATGCCCAAGTTCACCAGAAGCAATGATCCCGAAGAGTACCTTTCATGGGCATTGAAGGTTGACAAGATCTTTCGTTTGCACAACTATGAGGAAGAGAAGAAGATCGCCATGTGATGAGGACATGACTACCTTGGATATGACCAAAAATATTGCATATATGCATATTTGTCAGGTGATTTCTAGTGCAAACTATTCAATAATCTATTTATGTTATCCAGAATAAAAATACTTCACACACTTTTGTGTTTTGTCTAATTGCAGGTGTATGGGACATTTGTACAATCCACATATGAAGATAAGGAAGAAAGAGATGTTTATTTGCTGTCCAAAAAGTTCTCTCACGTCGCTTTTGGCCCAAGAGAAGATAGAGTCCAAGTCTCTCACGTTCTGGATTCAGATTCGGACTGCACAGACATACCTGACTCAAAACGCACACAAGTTTTTCATACGGACTCCGAATTGGGTGATTCTTTTTTTTGTTGGAAACTAGATTTCGTGCACTTTCCAACCCAATTGGAATCACCTTCAAATTCGTCCCGAGCGTTGAGTTGTGGACGAAACAATCTGATGCTGCAGCAGAATCCGAGTCAAACTACAAGTCCAAAGGTGTTACATCACCTCCACTTGGGCCCATTGGCCTTGTACGACCTAGATTTAGTTTTAGGCTGCCTTGGGACGTCCTCCCACCTCCTTGGCCGCCACCCCTTGCTCCTATATAAGTAGATCCATCTAGTAGCTTTTCCTTGGGATTTGTTTAGTTAAAAGTTAGCCATTGCAACTTCGTGTGCTTCGTTTGTGTCCAACGACCAGACCAAGACCACTTTTCGGATCCCCACCATTATCAATACTTCATACATATTCGCGATATTCAGATTGCTTTTACCATATTCTTGCTTGTTCTTCGATTGCTTGCAGGAATAGACCTTCGTGGTCAGGTTGATCGTGCTCCGGCGTGGTCAATAACCTCTCGGAGTTGGTTTAGCGATTGCTAAGGCACAACGTCGTTGCACGTTTGTAGTCGGATCGTCAAAGTCGTCTCCACCAAATCGATAGTTATCATCTCATCGAAAGATCGGGACACCCCGCTTCTATCACCATGGCATCCCTTGAGTTCCAAGACTACGTCCTCATTTGGTGGGAGCAAGTCATTGAGCGCCATGAGGTAAGAGGTGAATCACCCATCACAACTTGGGCGCAAATGAAGGATGTCATGAGAGCATGCTTTGTGCCAACCTACTACAACCGCGACCTCTTAAGAAGTTACAACTCCCCAAGCAAGGAACAAAGATCGTTGAAGAGTACTACAAGAAATGGAAATTGCCACGATACGAGCTAATGTCATGCAAGATGATGAGCAAACTATGGCACGTTTCTAGAATGGACTCAATCACCCTATCAAGAAGATCGCCGACTTCCAACCTTACTCCAACCTCATCGAGCTAGTGCATCAAGCTACCAATGCGAAGTGTCAAGTGCAAGATGACTTCAAGTATGCCAAGTTCTCTTCCAAGTCCTATGGCTTCTACAACAATCAAGCTTCAACGACTTCAACACCTTCTTCCATGATGAAAGCTTCACCAAGCAATGGCAACAAGTCAAGTTACAAGAAAACTTCGACATCCTCAAGCCGTCCTCCTACTACAAGCAACTTCAAGACGAGAGCTTCATCATCTACAACTCCACCGGATGAGACCATCAAGACAAGTTCCATCAAGTGCTTCACATGCGGCGGCCAAGTCCACAAGTCCTTCGAGTGTACCAACAAGCGCACCATGATCCTCAATGACGATGGTACATATGACTCCATGAGTGAAGGAGAAATGGAAGCCCTCGAGCATGTGGGTATGCACCGGCAAGCGAATGAAGATGAAGACGATGAAGTCTTTTGTGACGAAGACTCAAGCCCCGCTCTCGTTGTCTCCAAAGTCTTGACTCTTCAACATCAACAAGACGAAGACCAAAGATGCCATATCGTCCACACCAAGGTGGGCATCAATGGGACATCCGTGAAGGTCATCATCGACGGAGGAAGTTGCCATAACTTGGCAAGTGAAGAACTATGCTCCAAACTCCAATTGGTCAAGATGAAGCACCCTCACCCCTACAAGGTCCAATGGCTAAGCGACTCCAGCACTGTTCAAGTGGAGGACAAGGTGCAAGTTTCCTTCAAGATCGGAGCATATGAAGACACTTTGGAGTGTGAT
Source organism: Triticum aestivum (assembly GCF_018294505.1). Lineage (NCBI taxonomy): Eukaryota > Viridiplantae > Streptophyta > Magnoliopsida > Poales > Poaceae > Triticum > Triticum aestivum. The sequence goes on from NC_057803.1 coordinate 249,922,053, forward strand.
GTTGTCCCTATGTCCGTTTGCCACGTCCTTCTTGGACGACCATGGCAATTTGACCGAGGCGTCATCCACAATTAGCGAACCAACCACTATAGCTTCAAGATGAAGGGAAGGGAGTACGTGATACGACCTATGTCTCCAAGCCAATTGATTGCCAACAAGCAAGCTACCAACCATCATGGAGAGAATAGTGAGAGAATGAGCCACCCAAAAGGGAGTGAGAGCCACAAGCCCAAATCGAGTGCCTCCACGATGAGCGACAAGAAAAACCTAGTGTTATTCATTATCAAAAGTGAGACGAGAGAAGTGTGTGAGAACACATCAAGTGTTATGCACTATGTCCTATTGTGCAAGGATGAGGCACCAACATCTAACACCTCTCAGAATCTACCTTTAGTGTTATCGTCTCTATTGCAGAATTCTAAGATGTATTTCCCGACGAGCTAATTTCGGGTCTACCTCCACTACGAGGCATCGAACATCGCATCGACCTCATACCCAGAGAACCTCTTCCTAACAAGGATCCCTAATGTGTCAACCCTGAGGAAACTAAGGAGATCCAACAGCAAGTACAACAAATCATCGACAATGGCCATGTACGAGAAAGCTTGAGCCCTTTTGCCGTCCCGGTAATCTTTGTTCCCAAGAAAGATGGTACATATCGCATGTGTCTCGATTGTCATCCTATCAATGCTATCACCGTTTGCTATAGATATCCTATTCCACACCTTGATGATATGCTAGATGAGCTTAGCATAGCCACTGTTTTCTCTCAAATTGATCTTAAAAGTGGCTTCTATCAAATACGCATCCAAGATGGTGATGAATGGAAAACCGCTTTCAAAACCAAGTTTGGCTTGTATGACTGGTTGGTCATGCCAATGGGTTTATCCGAAGCACCTGGAACATTTATGCGTGTGATGCATTTTGTTCTTCGCCCTTATATTGGCGTATTTGTTGTGGTCTAATTTGACGATATTCTTGTATTTAGAAAATCCCTCAAAGATCATGTCACCCATCTTAGAACCATTTTGCAAACTCCTAGAAAAGAACTCCTTTATGTTAATATGGACAAATGCCTTTTTGGTGTTGATAAGCTTGTTTTCCTGGGTTTCATTGTGTCTTCTAAGGGGGTTCATGTAGATGAATATAATATCAATGCTATTAAAACTTGGCCTCAACCAACCAATTCGCAACAAGTGCGAAGTTTCCTTGGCCTAGCCGACTTCTATCGTAGATTCGTTAAGGACTTTAGCACTATTGCATCCCCTTTGCATGCTTTGAGTAAGAAAAATGCACCATTTATTTGGGGACCATCCCAAGATACCGCATTCAATGAGCTAAAGGATTTTGTTACACATGCCCCTTTGCTTGCATTACCCAACTTTGACAAACCATTTGAGATACATTGCGATGCTTGTGGTTATGGCATAGGAGGTGTATTAATGCAAGAGAAGCGCCCCATGTCTTACTTTAGTGAAAAACTTTCCAGAGCGCAACTCAACTACCCCATATATGACAAAGAGCTATATGCTTTAGTTTGAATCTTGAATGTTTGGGAGAATTATTTCCGCCCGCATGAGTTCATTCTACACACTGATCATGAAACACTTAAATATCTTAAGGGTCAAACTGAGTTGAACAAGCGTCATGCTAAGTGGAGTGAATTCATTGAGTCATTTCCTTATGTCATCAAATACATCAAAGGTAAGGAAAATGTTATGGCGGATGCGCTTTCCCATAGATGCATGCTTGTCACCCAACTTGAATTGAATGTCATTGGTTTTGAGCACACAAAAGACTTGTATGCACATGATCCTACTTTTGCTATTCCTTATGCCAAATGTTTGACGCATACATCTTGGGAACATTATTACATCAAAGATGATTATCTCATGAGAGCTAACCAACTATGTATCCCCGAGTCTTCTCTTCGTTTGTTACTTTTGCAAGAATATCATGGAGGAGGACTTCTGGGACACTTTGGATACGACAAGACATTCGCCACGCTCTCCAAGAACTACTTTTGGCCCAAGATGTTCCACGACATCTCACTCTACACCAACCGATGCTCTACATGTCGCAAAGCTAAGTCTAAAGCTCAATCCCAGGGGCCTATACATGCCACTACCTATTCCGTATCACCCATGGGAAGATATTAGTATGGACTTTGTGCTTGGTTTGCCTAGAACTAGAAATAGCAAAGATTTCGTGTTTGCTGTTGTGGTCCGATTCTCTAAGATGGCTCATTTCATCCCATGCAACAAGATAGATGATGCTTCACATGTTGAAAATAAGTTTTGTAGGGAAATATTGCACCTACATGGAGTGCGGAAGACGATTGTCTCGGACTGAGATGTCAAGTTCTTAAGCTACTTTTTGAAGACTCTATGCGCCAAGCTCGGAATCAAGCTTTTGTTCTCTTCGGCATGCCGTCCTCAAACCGACGGACAAATGGAGGTCACAAACTGGACACTCTCCACTCTACTACACGTGTTGATCAAGAAGAACATCAAGGAGTGGGAAGAGTGCCTACCCATCGCCGAGTACACTTACAACCGCGCAAGACATTCGACCACCGACAAGTCCCCCTTCAAGGTCGTCTACAACTTCAATCCTTTGTCCCCATTGGACATTCTACCTCTATCACTACAAGAGCGCATCAATATGGACGTGAGTGCACGAGTGAACTACCTCAAGAAGATGCATGAAGATACAAGGCACACTGATGCGGAGCATCCTACGATCATCCCCATGTACACTATGACGAGACCTCGACCTCGAGCATACGCCATTGGACACAAGGCGAACTCGTTCCAAAGTCCTTTCCCTTTCCATTCATCTAAGACGTGGTTGCTACCTAATGCAAAGACACTACATGTGCTCAGGAACCAAGGACTCAAAGAGAAGGAACAACCAGCGTCATATCATCGTAGTGACTATGCATATGCCATTAAAGTGAACCCAAATTGCACATATGGCATAGATGACAAGCCCATGCTTATTGGCATTTGTTTTTCTTGTAATGATATTGATATGCTCCCTTTGCATCGTTTATCTCATATGCTATTCTATGACCACCTAGCTTCGGATATGCATTGTTTTGGTTGTTGTCCATTTTCTCCATATGTTGTTTCCGGTATTGCTCATGAGGAGACCCCATAGTTTCCTCATACATTTTAGGAGATTTTGGTAAATCCCATGCATTGCATGATTCCCATGATTGTGTGCACCATATGCATCCCATGAATAACAATGCTATTCTTGTGCCACACACTTGCCATATTTGTATGCTCAATGTGTGTTCCCATCGTGTCATACATAACAACTATTCTTTCAGGATGGATGACATTTTCTTATACCATTCATCAAACTTCTTTGAGCAATGCTTATCTTGTGCTAACTCACACATGCACATACACGTCATGATGAATGATGTGTACATTTACCACGCACACAATTTCTTTGGTTTCTGTCTCTTTTGTGTAGGTACCCATGAATACTTATCAACCTCACAATCCCATGAGTTGACAAAGCGAGCTCTAGAGAGCAACTGATAGAGGCGAAGGTGTCTCGATGTTTTGATGAGATAGATATCATTTTCCGTGGGAGTCGACTTTGACGATCCGACTTTGAACGTGCGAGGACGTCGCGCCTTAGCAATCGCTAAACCAACTTCCGAGGGTTATTGACCACGCCGGAGCATGATCAACCTGACCACGAGGGTCTATTTCTTGCGAGCAAACGAAGAACAAGCAAGAAACTGAGATTGCAATCTGGATATTGCGAATTAAATAGGAAAGCTTTATCAATGAAGGTGGGGTTCTGTGACGTATTGGTCAGGTCGTTGGACAAAAACGAAGTACGCGAAGTTGTAGCTATGGCGAACTTTTAATCTAAACAAAACCCGAAGTCTAAACGACGCCCTAAGGGCTGTATATATGGAGGAAGAGGGAGAATTTCGTGGACCTTGGAGGAGGGCTCCGAAACCGACCCTAACTCTTGTTTCCCCACACATACGGACTCTAAAAACAGCCTATACTTCAGTATTTCAAAAATACATGGGCCTCGCCCAATAATAAGGTGACGCAGCACCTCGAACAACCTCTGGATGAAATTTATGAAGTGGCATCTTGTATATTTCGTCCAAGGCTTCATGCACTCCTTATGATGGCTTCAAATTCCTAGAATCATCACTTGTAACTCCGTTCTGGATCCCCTTGCGCATGCCATCATCTCCATGCTTGGTCGTGCTCCAGTGTTCATCCGTCTTATCCATGCCAGGCCCTTCATTTATAAGCAAAACAAATGTATCCAATTTAGGCAGCATCATATTCTCATGAACATTACAATCATTACCAAGAAACGAAAGTACCTGATAATTTAATTGGCGTGCGCGACCTCTAGTAATTGGTCCAGTATGTATAGCAGCAGGGACTGTGGGTGTAGCAATGGTATTGATGTCCTCATCATCCTCCCCTTCTTGAAATGAAGTCGTCCTCGACAAAAGCTCATCTTCCTCACCCAAATAAGGCTTCAAATCTGCAATGTTAAAAGTGGGACTAACCCCAAAATCTGCAGGCACCTCAAGTTTATATGCATTATCATTTATTTTCTCTAAAACCTTAAAAGGACCATTAGCATGTGGCATTAGCTTTGATTTGCGCAAATTAGGAAATCTATCCTTACGCAAATGTAACCAAACAAGATCTCCAGGTGCAAACACAACATGTTTTCTACCCTTATCTCCAGCAAGTTTATATTTAGCATTAATACGCTCAATGTTTTCCTTAGTTAACTCATGCATTTTTAAAATCAATTCAGCATGTTCTTTAGCATCAAAATTAACCTTCTCCGAAGATGGAAGAGGCAACAAATCAATAGGTGCACGAGGTAGGAAACCATACACAATTTCAAAAGGGCACATCTTAGTAGTAGAATGCAATGAACGATTATAAGCAAATTCAATATGAGGCAAGCATTCTTGCCACATTTTCTTATTATTCTTCAAAACAGCCCTAAGCATACTAGACAATGTTCTATTGACTACTTCAGTTTGTCCATCAGTTTGGGGTGACAAGTAGTACTAAAAAGAAGTTTAGTCCCCAACTTAGCCCATAAACATCTCCAAAAGTGGCTAAGAAATTTAGTATCACGATCTGAAACAATAGTATTTGCCACACCATCCAAGCGAATAATTTCACGAAAGAACAAATCAGCAACATTAACAGCATCATCGCTTTTATGACATGGTATAAAGTGTGCCATTTTCGAGAACCTATCCACGACAACAAATATGCTATCCATCCCCTTCTTTGTTCGAGGTAAACTTAAAAAAAGTCCATAGATATATCCTCCCAAGGAACACTAGGTATAGGCAAAGGCATATATAAACCATGAGGATTGAGCCGTGACTTAGCTTTTTGACATGTAGTGCAGCGAGCAACAAAACGCTCAGCATCCCGTCTCATCTTTGGGCAAAAGAAATGTGTAGCAAGTCTATCCTCCGTCATCTTGATGCCAAAGTGTCCCATTAATGCTCCTCCATGAGCCTCCAACAACAAAATACAAACGGAGCTAGCTGGAATGAATAGTTTGTGATAGAGGCAAAGGTGTCCCGTCTTTCGATGAGATGATGGATATCGCTTTGGTGGCAGTCGACTTTGACGATCCGACTATGAACGTGCGAGGACGTCGCGCCTTAGCAATCGCTAAACCAACTCCGAGAGGTTATTGACCACGCCGGAGCACGATCAACCTGACCACGAGGGTCTGTTTCCTGCGAGCAAACGAAGAACAAGCAAGAAACTGAGATTGCAATCTGGATATTGCGAATATAAGATGAAAGCTTTATTGATCAAGGTGGGGTTCTGTGATGCCTTTGTCTGGTCGTTGAACACAAACGAAGTACGCGAAGTTGCAGCTATGGCGAACTTTTAATCTAAACAAAACCCGAAGTCTAAACGATGCCCTAAGGGCTGTATATATGGAGGAAGAGGGGGGGGGGGAATTTCGTGGCCCTTGGTGGAGGGGTCCGAAATCAAACCCTATCTCTTGTTTCCCCACACATACGTACTCTAAAAATAGCCTATACTTATGTATTTCGAAATTACAAGGGCCTGGCCCAATAATAAGGTGACGCAGCACCTAAAATAGCCTCAGGACGAAATTTATGAAGTGGCATCTTGTATATTTCGTTCAAGGCTTCATGCACCCATTATGGTGGCTTCAAAGTCCTGAAATCATCACTTGTAACTCCGTTCTTGTTCCCCTTGCGCATGCCATCCTCTCCATGCTTGTTCTTGCTCCAATGTTCATTCTTCTCCAAGCTAGGCCCTTCATTTGTAAGCAAAACAAATGTATCCAATTTAGGCAGCATCATACTCTCATGAATATTAGAATCATTACCAAGAAACAAAAGTACCTGGTAATTTAGTTGGCGTGCACGAGCTCTAGTAATTGGTCCAGTATGTATAGCAGCAGGGGCTGTGGGTGTAACAATTGTATTGATGTCCTCATCATCCTCCCCTTCTTGAAATGAAGTCGTCCTCGACGGAAGTTCATCTTCCTCACCCAAATAAGGCTTCAAATCTGCAATGTTAAAAGTGGGACTAACCCCAAAATCTGCAGGCAGCTCAAGTTTATATGCATTATCATTTATTTTCTCTAACACCTTAAAGGGACCATCAGCACGTGGCATTAACTTTGATTTGCGCAAATCAGGAAATCTATCCTTACGCAAATGTAACCAAACAAGATCTCCAGGTGCAAACAAAATGATAGAGGCAAAGGTGTCCCGTCTTTCGATGAGATGGTGGATTTCGCTTTGGTGGAAGTCGACTTTGACGATCCGACTACGAACGTGCGAGGACGTCGCGCCTTAGCAATCGCTAAACCAACTCCGAGAGGTTATTGACCACGCCGGAGCACGATCAACCTGACCACGAGGGTCTGTTTCCTGCGAGCAAACGAAGAACAAGCAAGAAACTGAGATTGCAATCTGGATATTGCGAATATAAGATGAAAGCTTTATTGATCAAGGTGGGGTTCTGTGACGCCTTTGTCTGGTCGTTGAACACAAACGAAGTACGCGAAGTTGCAGCTATGGCGAACTTTTAATCTAAACAAAACCCAAAGTCTAAACGATGCCCTAAAGGCTGTATATATGGAGGAAGAGGGGGGGAATTTCGTGGCCCTTGGTGGAGGGGTCCGAAATCAACCCTATGTCTTGTTTCCCCACACATACGGACTCTAAAAATAGCCTATACTTATGTATTTCGAAATTACATGGGCCTGGCCCAATAATAAGGTGACGCAGCACCTAAAATAGCCTCGGGACGAAATTTATGAAGTGGCATCTTGTATATTTCGTCCAAGGCTTCATGCACCCATTATGGTGGCTTCAAAGTCCTGAAATCATCACTTGTAACTCCGTTCTTGTTGCCCTTGCGCATGCCATCATCTCCATGCTTGTTCTTGCTCCAATGTTCATCCTTCTCCAAGCTAGGCCCTTCATTTGTAAGCAAAACAAATGTATCCAATTTAGGCAGCATCATATTCTCATGAACATTAGAATCATTACCAAGAAACGAAAGTACCTGGTAATTTAGTTGGCGTGCACGAGCTCTAGTAATTGGTCCAGTATGTATAGCAGCAGGGGCTGTGGGTGTAACAATTGTATTGATGTCCTCATCATCCTCCCCTTCTTGAAATGAAGTCGTCCTCGACGGAAGTTCATCTTCCTCACCCAAATAAGGCTTCAAATCTGCAATGTTAAAAGTGGGACTAACCCCAAAATCTGCAGGCAGCTCAAGTTTATATGCATTATCATTTATCTTCTCTAACACCTTAAAGGGACCATCAGCACGTGGCATTAACTTTGATTTGCGCAAATTAGGAAATCTATCCTTACGCAAATGTAACCAAACAAGATCTCCAGGTGCAAACACAACATGTTTTCTACCCTTATCTCCAACAAGTTTATATTTAGCATTCATGCGCTCAATGTTTTCCTTAGTTAACTCATGCATTTTTAAAATCAATTCAGCACGTTGTTTAGCATCAAAATTAACCTTCTCCGAAGATGGAAGAGGCAACAAATCAATAGGTGCACGAGGTAGGAAACCATACACAACTTCAAAAGGGCACATCTTAGTAGTAGAATGCAATGAACGATTATAAGCAAATTCAATATGAGGCAAGCAGTCCTCCCACATTTTCTTATTATTCTTCAAAACAGCCCTAAGCATAGTAGACAACGTTCTATTGACTACTTCAGTTTGTCCATCAGTTTGGGGGTGACAAGTAGTACTAAAAAGCAGTTTAGTCCCCAACTTAGCCCATAAACATCTCCAAAAGTGGCTAAGAAATTTAGTATCACGATCTGAAACAATAGTATTTGGCACACCATGCAAGCGAATAATTTCACGAAAGAACAAATCAGCAACATTAACAGCATCATCGCTTTTATGACATGGTATAAAGTGTGACATTTTCGAGAATCTATCCACGACAACAAATATGCTATCCCTCCCCTTCTTTGTTCGAGGTAAACCTAAAACAAAGTCCATAGATATATCCTCCCAAGGAACACTAGGTACAGGCAAAGGCATATATAAACCATGAGGATTGAGTCGTGACTTAGCTTTTTGACATGTAGTGCAGCGAGCAATAAAACGCTCAACATCCCGTCTCATCTTTGGCCAAAAGAAATGTGTAGCAAGTACGTCCTCCGTCTTCTTCACGCCAAAGTGTCCCATTAATCCTCCTCCATGCGCCTCCTGCAACAACAAAAGACGAACGGAGCTAGCTGGAATGCATAGCTTGTTAGCACGAAACACAAATCCATCGTTAACAACAAACTTGTTCCACATTCTTCCTTGATAGAGGCAAAGGTGTCCCGTCTTTCGATGAGATGGTGGATTTCGCTTTGGTGGAAGTCGACTTTGACGATCTGACTACGAACGTGCGAGGACGTCGCGCCTTAGCAATCGCTAAACCAACTCCGAGAGGTTATTGACCACGCCGGAGCACGATCAACCTGACCACGAGGGTCTGTTTCCTGCGAGCAAACGAAGAACAAGCAAGAAACTAAGATTGCAATCTGGATATTGCGAATATAAGATGAAAGCTTTATTGATCAAGGTGGGGTTCTGTGACGCCTTTGTCTGGTCGTTGAACACAAACGAAGTACGCGAAGTTGCAGCTATGGCGAACTTTTAATCTAAACAAAACCCAAAGTCTAAACGATGCCCTAAGGGCTGTATATATGGAGGAAGAGGGGGGGAATTTCGTGGCCCTTGGTGGAGGGGTCCGAAATCAACCCTATCTCTTGTTTCCCCACACATACGGACTCTAAAAATAGCCTATACTTATGTATTTCGAAATTACATGGGCCTGGCCCAATAATAAGGTGACGCAGCACCTAAAATAGCCTCGGGATGAAATTTATGAAGTGGCATCTTGTATATTTCGTCGAAGGCTTCATGCACCCATTATGGTGGCTTCAAAGTCCTGAAATCATCACTTGTAACTCCGTTCTTGTTCCCCTTGCGCATGCCATCATCTCCATGCTTGTTCTTGCTCCAATGTTCATCCTTCTCCAAGCTAGGCCCTTCATTTGTAAGCAAAACAAATGTATCCAATTTAGGCAGCATCATATTCTCATGAACATTAGAATCATTACCAAGAAACGAAAGTACCTGGTAATTTAGTTGGCGTGCACGAGCTCTAGTAATTGGTCCAGTATGTATAGCAGCAGGGGCTGTGGGTGTAACAATTGTATTGATGTCCTCATCATCCTCCCCTTCTTGAAATGAAGTCGTCCTCGACGGAAGTTCATCTTCCTCACCCAAATAAGGCTTCAAATCTGCAATGTTAAAAGTGGGACTAACCCCAAAATCTGCAGGCAGCTCAAGTTTATATGCATTATCATTTATTTTCTCTAACACCTTAAAGGGACCATCAGCACGTGGCATTAACTTTGATTTGCGCAAATCAGGAAATCTATCCTTACGCAAATGTAACCAAACAAGATCTCCAGGTGCAAAAACAACATGTTTTCTACCCTTATCTCCAGCAAGTTTATATTTAGCATTCATGGGCTCAATGTTTTCCTTAGTTAACTCATGCATTTTTAAAATCAATTCAGCACGTTGTTTAGCATCAAAATTAACCTTCTCCGAAGATGGAAGAGGAAACAAATCAATAGGTGCACGAGGTAGGAAACCATACACAACTTCAAAAGGGCACATCTTAGTAGTAGAATGCAATGAACGATTATAAGCAAATTCAATATGAGGCAAGCATTCCTCCCACATTTTCTTATTATTCTTCAAAACAGCCCTAAGCATAGTAGACAACGTTCTATTGACTACTTCAGTTTGTCCATCAGTTTGGGGGTGACAAGTAGTACTAAAAAGCAGTTTAGTCCCCAACTTAGCCCATAAACATCTCCAAAAGTGGCTAAGAAATTTAGTATCACGATCTGAAACAATAGTATTTGGCACACCATGCAAGCGAATAATTTCACGAAAGAACAAATCAGCAACATTAACAGCATCATCACTTTTATGACATGGTATAAAGTGTGCCATTTTCGAGAATCTATCCACGACAACAAATATGCTATCCCTCCCCTTCTTTGTTCGAGGTAAACCTAAAACAAAGTCCATAGATATATCCTCCCAAGGAACACTAGGTACAGGCAAAGGCATATATAAACCATGAGGATTGAGTCGTGACTTAGCTCTTTGACATGTAGTGCAGCGAGCAATAAAACGCTCAACATCCCGTCTCATCTTTGGCCAAAAGAAATGTGTAGCAAGTACGTCCTCCGTCTTCTTCACGCCAAAGTGTCCCATTAATCCTCCTCCATGCGCCTCCTGCAACAACAAAAGACGAACGGAGCTAGCTGGAATGCATAGCTTGTTAGCACGAAACACAAATCCATCGTTAACAACAAACTTGTTCCACATTCTTCCTTCTTTACAATTCTGCATTACATCTTTAAAATCAGCATCATGCACATATTGATCTTTGATGGTTTCCAAACCAAATATTTTGAAGTCAAGTTGTGAAAGCATAGTATAGCGGCGAGACAATGCATCAGCAATAACATTTTCTTTTCCCTTCTTGTGTTTAATGACATAAGGAAAAGTCTCAATGAATTCAACCCATTTAGCATGTCTACGGTTCAGTTTAGCTTGACTTTTAATATGTTTCCAAGATTCATGATCAGAATGTATAACAAATTCTTTGGGCCATAAATAATGTTGCCATGTTTCTAAAGTCCGAACAAGAGCATATAATTCTTTATCATAAGTAGAATAATTCAGACTAGGCCCACTCAATTTTTCAGAAAAGTATGCAACAGGTTTGCCATCTTGTAATAACACACCGCCTAATCCAATTCCACTAGCATCACATTCAAGCTCAAAAGTCTTATTAAAATCAGGAAGTTGGAGTAAAGGAGCATGTGTCAACTTATCTTTCAATACCGTGAAGGCTTCTTCCTGTGCGGTACCCCAAAGAAAAGGCACATCTTTCTTTGTAAGCTCATTGAGAGGTGCAGCAATGGTGCTGAAATCTCTCACAAAACGCCTATAGAATTCAGCGAGGCCAAGAAAACTCCTCACTTGTGTGACCGTTTTGGGCTGCGGCCAACTCTCAATAGCTTCAATCTTGGCTTTATCAACTTCAATTCCCTGTGGAGTAACAACATAGCCAAAAAAAGATACTCGGTCGGTGCAAAAGGTGCACTTCCCAAGGTTACCAAACAAACGTGCATCACGTAGAGCAATAAAAACAGCACGTAAATGTTCCAAATGTTCTTCCAAAGATCTGCTATAAATCAATATGTCATCAAAGTAAACTACCACAAATCGTCCAATGAAAGCACGTAAAACTTCGTTCATTAATCTCATGAAAGTACTAGGTGCATTAGTTAACCCAAAAGGCATGACTAACCACTCATATAATCCAAACTTAGTTTTAAATGCTGTTTTCCATTCATCTCCCAATTTCATACGAATTTGATGGTAGCCACTACGCAAATCAACTTTGGAGAATATTGTAGAGCCACTCAATTCATCAAGCATATCATCTAGCCTAGGAATAGGATGACGATAACGAATAGTAATATTATTAATGCCTCTACAATCAACACACATACGTGATGTACCATCCTTTTTCGGCACTAGAATAATAGGAACGGCACAAGGACTAAGGGATTCGCGTATATAACCTTTGTCGAGAAGCTCTTGTACTTGACGCATAATCTCCTTCGTCTCCTCTGGATTAGTATGGTATGGTGCACGGTTTGGCAGTGAAGCACCGGGAATTAAGTCAATCTGATGCTCAATCCCTCGAATAGGCGGTAATCCCGGTGGCACGTCTTGTGGAAAAACGTCAGCGAACTCCTGCAAAATGTTAGTGACAGCAGGAGGCAAAGAGGAAGGCACGTCCTCGAATGAAAATAATGCCTCTTTGCACACAAAAGCATAGCAAACAGATTTGCTGAAATCTAGCTCATCAATATCAGATTTGGTGGCAAATAAACATGCACTTTTCAATTTAATTTCAGAAGCAACACTAGATGGTTTATTATTAGGCTTCATTTGTTGCTCAAATTCTTTTGCCACAATCTGATTTTCACTCTTATTCTTCTCCTGTTGTGCTTTATTAGCTCTATTAATATCATCTTTCAAAATGGAATCAGGAGTCATAGGAAGCAAAGTAATATTTTTATCCTTATGA